>NW_026614741.1:0-123209 GCF_030052815.1 Hevea brasiliensis
ATGTATGAGAGTCAGGGGGAGGAGGATGATCTCTTAATATATACTGTCCAACCAATGTCTAGTCCTCTCCCACAGCCTATTACTTCTGTCTCTAGACTTACTCGATCTCCCGTTGTTCATGTTTATTCCATGAGATTGGAGATTCCTGACTCAGATCCTCCACCAGCTACTTCATTGGGAGATCCTGTACCTCATACTGATCATGATTCTGATCTAGACTTACCCATTACTCTTCGTAAAGGTAAACGTTCATGTACTTACCCTATCTCTTCTTTTATTTCTTATAATCAATTGTCTTCTTGTTCTCGGTGTTTTGTTACTTCTTTAGACTCTGTTCCTATCCCTAATACTGTTGGTGAGGCACTGTCTCATCCTGGCTGGTGTGATGCTATGAAAGAGGAAATGGAGGCTTTAGATGCTAATGGTACATGGGACCTATTGCCTTTGCCCACTAGTAAGAAAGTTATTGGTTGCAAATGAGTATTTACAGTAAAGGTAAATCCTGATAGTTTTATGGCTAGGTTAAAAGCATGCCTTGTAGCAAAAGGATATGCTCAGACATATGGGGTTGATTACTCTGATACTTTTTCTCCTGTAGCTAAACTTACTTCTATTCGCTTGTTTATCTCTTTAGCAGCTACATATGATTGGCCCCTGCATCAATTGGATATCAAGAATGCTTTCCTTCATGGTGATCTTCAGGAGGAGGTGTATATAGAGCAACCACCTGGGTTTGTTACTCAGGGGGAGTTGGGTGAAGTTTGTAGGCTTCGGAAGTCTCTTTATGGCTTGAAACAAAGTCCTAGGGCATGGTTTGGGAGATTCAGTGAAGCAGTACAGGAAATTGGTATGCAAAAGAGTAAGTGTGATCACTCAGTATTTTATAGGCAATCTGAGGCTGGTCTAATTCTCTTAGTAGTCTATGTGGATGACATTGTTATCACTGGGAGTGACTCTGCAGGTATTTCATCTCTTAAAACCTTCCTCCAAACTCAGTTTCAGACCAAAGACTTGGGATTGTTAAAGTATTTCTTGGGTATCGAAGTTATGGGAATTAAAAAGGGTATTTTCTTGTCTCAAAGAAAATATGTCCTCGATCTATTGACAGAGACAAGAAAATTAGGTGGTAAGCCTTGTAGCGCACCAATGACTCCAACTTTACAACTGTTAGCAGGGGATAGTGAGTTGTTTGAAGATCCAGAGAGATACAGGAGATTGGTAAGAAAATTGAACTACCTTACAGTCACTCATCTTAACATTGCTTATGCTGTTAGTGTGGTAAGTCAGTTTATGTCTTCCCCAACTGTTGCTCATTGGGAAGCCTTCGAACAAATCTTGTGTTATCTGAAGGGCGCTCCAAGAAGAAGTTTGCTATATGATAATCATGGGCATTTGAATGTTGAATGTTTTTCAGATGCCGACTGGGCTGGATCTAAGATTGACAAGAGGTCAACTATTGGATATTGCGTTTTTATTGGAGGAAATTTGGTGTCTTGGAGAAGCAAGAAGCAGAGTGTAGTTTCTCGATCTAGTGTTGAATCCGAATACAAACCCATGGCACAATCAGTATATGAGGTAATATGGATACTTCAATTACTAGATGAGACAGGTTTTAAGACCTCCCTGCCTGTGAAATCGTGGTGTGATAATCAAGCTGCTCTTCATATTGCTTCTAATCCAGTGTTTCATGAGCAGACCAAACATATTGAGATTGATTGTCAGTTTATTCGTGAAAAGATTCAACAACAGATCATCTCAACTGGACACATCAAAACTAGAGAGCAGTTAGGAGATATTTTCACAAAAGCTCTGAATGGAGCTAGGATTGACTACATTTGTAACAAGTTGGGCATGATTAACATCTATGCTCCAACTTGAGGGGGAGTGTTATGGAAAGTCAATCACTATGTTATGGAAAGTCAATCACTATATTATTTCTCTGTATTACGTGATTCGTATTCCTATTTAGGATTTCTTATTTAGGATTTCTTCCTAATTAGTAAAACATAATAATAGGAATCAATTGTATATATATACCCATGTACAGATTAATTAAAATTATAAGAATTATCTCTTTCTACAGTAATTTTATCTTTGTTTTATTTATATAATTTTAAGGGTATAATGATTCAAATAGTGAATATTTCCTCCATTTATACTCTAATATGCCCTTTATGCATTTTAGGATAAAATGGCTAGTGTCTAAGGCCATTTGATAGGAAGCTAATACACAATAAAACACGTGAGTCATTGTCCTTTTCTTGTAGGCTTCTACCCATCTACATAGGATGCACTATGGCTTCTAAGATGTAATGATTGTGATACCCCTTACCCATCTACAGTGTAGCTGAGTAAGATATGCCACACAGTATAGCGGAACACCATATTTTATTTCAATTATTTTTATCCTTCCTTATTGATTTTTTTTCATTGTTATGAAGTACAATTTGTGAAGTATAATTCATTTAAGTCACTTATTGAAATCATAAATTTATTTGACATTTCACAAATTTTATAGAAAATCCGGCAGAGTACCGGCTAAAAATGGAGAAAACAGTTCTTTGGAACCTGTGAAAAACACTTCCAATATATTTTCAATCATTCCCAAACTTCATTTCATCAATATAGTCTCAATATTTTTCAAAAATATTTTCATTTCTCATTCATTCATTTCACATGATATTCATATACAGGTCATAAATAAATATTCGATTTTTCATTCGTAAACACAATTTTCATTATTTACTTTAATACCAAAATACATTACATAAGTCTCAATTGCACATGAGAAAATAAAAGTTAATAACAAAATACCAAAATAAAACCTAGTGTCCTACCAATGCACTGAAGACGGTGAGGTGACATGGACACTATGCAGAGCTGCAGATGGTCTCACCCAGTCTATGATCTACTAGGCTCTCTATCGGTCTCTCCAGAACCTACGCATGGCAAAAAGCAATGCACTAAGCAATAATGCTTAGTGGTGCCAATAATAGAACAAAAAGAAATAACAGAAAATAAATATGCAGTGAATGTATTGATGTCTTATGCAGATAAATTTTCGATAATTATTTGTAGTCTTATTGATTTTGTACTTGTTATGTTCATTATTTCATTATATTTATCCACTTTCATTTTTGGTTGCCCAAGTAACCTAAACTAGATGACTGGACTGGATAAACGGGTAAACTGGCACTGGGTATCAAGTATCTCGGGCAATCACACCATCGATCACATATATATCTCGCGGTGTGCTACAGAACAGCTAATGAGCTGTAATAAATATTAGGCATAAGGCCAAGTATCATCATAATGTCAGAATGGCTAAAAGCCATGAAATCATAGAATGGCATAATGCCATGTGCAGTGCTGCTAACTGAACCCTATTGGCATGCCAACCTATCCAAACCAATCTTGCTAGGTGTACTAGTGCATGTTACACTTTTAAAATTTTCAATTCTTGAAATTTAAGTTTAGGTGTTACTATTTATTTCATTAGTCAACTAAAATGTTGACTTTTGCATAGACAATAGGTACATTGGTTCTAATACTCCCAACATACCACATTTTGCATTCTAAAGTTGTTGGTATTGGTTGCCAATACCATTTCTAAGCTTAGTGTTAGTTATTCACAATTTTCAGATTTCAAGCATTATGTTTACTGTTCCATTGGTCATTTGTACAGTAGGAATTTGGCAAATTCGTCTTCATGAAAGTTGTTCCTTATTGTGTCTAGTTACATTTCTTTTTTTTTTTGAATCACTTCATTTGGAGTTTTGTAGCTCAAGTTATGGCCTAAACACCATAACTGGCCAGATTGCAAACTTCCAGAATTTTCTGGACAGAACCAAATCTACAGTGTTTTGTACACTGATTGCAAGTCAATTTTTGAACATGTTATGATCAAATTTTGGGTTTGGTTTCTTCATGAAAGTTGTAGGTATATGTCTCAGCCTTTTGTTGGTAAAATTTCAGATCAATTGGACCTTTCTACACTGAGTTATGACCAAATGAATAGATACTGTTCATTTGGTCATTTTGCTCAGGCAGAATGCAAGTCACCCTGATTAGGGCAATTTTTTGGTCAACTTGGTTTGGTTTTCTAGGCAGGGTTTCTTCACCAAAATTGTGCCATTATGTGTCTAGTTTCATTTCCAATTGGTCTTGCACCAATTGAACCTCTACAACTCCATTTATAGCTATCTAAATTTGCTGGACTCATACTCAGTCCTGTAGGTCACCAAGGGTAGCACACCAAATTTCAACTCCAACATCCTTACTCACTTCAATTTCTTCTCACACACATTCAAATGGTCACTAATTGACCATTACGAAGTTAACATACCATTACATGAGCAAACCCTAATGTTGTTAAGTGTCCACATTTTTCAAGTTCATTCATGCATAATCCTTGCATTTCACTTACACAACCATGTTCCATCACTCATCTAATACCTAGGGCTGCCTATAACCACTTTGCTATCAAGGAAAATCATCAAACCCTAACTAACCCTAGTTGCTGAAATTTTTAGGGTGCACACACACATATGTTTGTTTTATTTTCTTATAATTCCTACACAATTCATGCCATTAAACATGAACTAAACCAAAAGGAGTAAGAGTTAGACACTAACCTTGTCGGAGCTAAATTTCTCCCTTCAAAAACTTCAGTTTCTTGGCTTTTCTTGATAGCTAAACACCTTGCCAAGTTGTATAGATGAGTTTTGTTGAAGTGGACTTAAGGTTTAGTGGAGTAGAATTAAGGTTTGGAAGAGGTGAGGAAATTTCTTCAATGGAGAAAGAGGAATGCCAGCCGGCTGGTTTGGGGAAGACAATATGAAGTTCTTTTAATTTTTTTTTTTCAATTTAATGAGGCTTTATCCTTTTAATTAGCTTGGCAATTTCCCATTGGTTTGAATTTTATTTGTTGTAATTTTTAATTCATGCATTATGACATCATTGCTTAAGTAATAATTCCACTTAAATTTTCATTTTCTTTTCTCCTTTCTTTCTACTCATTTTCAATTTAATTTTTAGTAATATTTATTCACATTTTGTGCCATGATAATTATTTACTTAACTGGGCATGTCGGCCAAAAATCATCTCTGAAGACGAAATGACTAAAATGCCCTCCGTTTGGCTTAACAGACTAAAATTGTCTGTACCGATTGAAAAATTTTTTTAAGCATTTTCTTGACATTCTAATGCCTTAGAAACCTCAATGACTCTTCTCTGGAGTCCCAAAAAATTATTTTATGAATTTCTCTTGGGTCTAGGGCTCCTAGTTGCGAGGACCGCAACTTCCCACTAGGTTACCCATCGCTAGGGCACCAGCACATTTAACTTGGTTGTATTTTATTTCTAAAATTTTTCCTAAATTTTTCTTATTAATATTTGAGTTAATTATGGTTCCTCACTTTAGTTTAAATATTTTTCCAGACGTTCTAGCTGTCTGGACCGACACTGGTCACCGGAACAGTAGAATGTACGGAGTTGCTATAGGGAGGGTGTTACAATGATCATCTTTATTATAAGAGAAGTAACCAATATATCTTTGATGCAAGTCTCCCTCATAATTGATTGATAGTTATGATTGTTTAGCTTATTAAGGCCTTGTACTAATTTGTTATTGTTATGATTATCTATCTTCTTAAGGCCTTTTAAGATGTAAGCGCCATATGATCTTCAAGCATGGAACTAACTTGTGACATGTTGCACCCCATTATATACCGCAAAAGCATGTAAACTATAAAAAAATAGATAAATAAATACATAAAACACCAATATTTACATAGTTTACCCTCTCCACATACGACTATATCCATGGGCATGCCATCTTCCACTATGATCAAATATTCAACAATTATAAGCTCAAAACTATCCATCCATCAATCCAATTATACCCAAGAAAACCCTCACTACATAACTGCTCATATTAGTTAGTCCCTCTCATTTTTCTCTAGATATAACCCAATATATTTACCACTCTAACTACTACACCACAAAGGGTGTTGTCAACTACAATGGACAATAGCCCCTTCCTCTTAGATTATGCCTTTCTCCACCTTTGGCTAAAGCCTTTTTCCTTCCATGGGACTACAATGAACAATAGTCTCTTCCTCATAGATTATGCCCTTCTCCACCTTAGACCAAAGCCTCTCTCCCTCCACGGGGTTGCAATAGGCAGGACCCCTCATTAATGGGCAAAGACACTCCTCAGTAATTAGTAAAGCCCTTCTCTATAATAGGCAAAAGCCACTCTCTATGGGTAAAGCCACTCCTCAGCAATTGGCAAAACCACTCACTCCATGTACTGAAAGCCAAATAACCTCTCAAAAATAGTGCTATGTATAGTGTTAGTCACCCAATCTATTTAGGAATAATTTCTCCCACTCAAATTAGGAATAATGTTAAAATAGGAATTCTACTCTATACTAAAAAAATTATTCCATCTTATTGAGGAATATTTCTCCCACTCAAATTAGGAAAAGTTCTTTCCAAATTCTACTAGGATTTTGAGTAACAAATCTTACACACCTAAACTAATTAATTTTCAAAATTGTCCTTGATGACAACTTGTTTCTAAATTTGATGCAGTAAAACTAAACAACACCTGCAACCAAAGAGAAATTTCATGTCGAGAGTTTACTTTGATGCCAAAGAAATCTCATAATGAGAGAGAATATACATAAAAATAACATATTGATATGTTGTAGTAAATTGTAATTTATTTTCATACATGCTAGGAGGTGTATCTTTAGTGGTGGCAGTAGGAAATTGATTTCATGTTAATGACATTCATGTAATCCTAATCTTATTAGGAATAGAAGCTAGCTAGTACGAGATAATTTGGCATTGGAATAGACTTATGTATTCATGTTGAGACCCAAGACCATTAGGAATATAAATAAAAGTCAAATTTATCATCCACTATAAAAAGCACCACATAGTACTAATTTTTAATTGACGTGGTTCCTTGACATGGTTATTTAAGTAGACCAACATAAACCAAGGGCATAGGTCGATCGCTAAGCGGTTATGACTCATAAACTAAAAATCAATAGAGCAAAATTTACATCTTATTATCACATGTCTCCTCTTGGAACCAATTGGTAATTGCTCAAGCTATGGGCAAGGAATGTGTCATTTAGGCCATATAGAGTGTGCCACATAGGGCATGTCAATTTAATGATTAAGGCTTAAACTCAATGTCATTTATAACAAAGGAAAGTTTTGCATTGGCCACTTGGATGTAGAGAATGTAAATATGAGTTCAGTTTATTTATATGCCATTCTTAGGTATAAAATATAGCTCTTAGTTTGAGATTAATGAGATTTTAGTGATCAATCCATGCCGATGACACTGATTGCTGATGACATGTTTATAAATTCCATTATAGCAAAGCCAAACACCACCTACCATTAAAGAAGGGCTCAACTATCTCTCGATCTAATGCTGGGAGTTTCACACTAATGCCTAAGTTAGAAATCTTATGATGGGAAAGAATATGCATGAAAATAAATATTGATATGTTGTAGTATATTATAGTGCATTTTCATAAGTGTTGGGTGGTGCATTTGTAGTGGAGGAATTATAGCCCTTGTTGGATTAGGAAATTGATTTCATGTTGATGATAGCCATGTAATCCTAATCATGTTAGGAGTAAAAGCCATATCCCAGTAGGAGGTATATTTGGTATTAGAATAAACTTTTAAGCTTGGGATAAGAGATTAAAGACCCAATAAGAATATAAATTTGAGTTGAATTTATCATGTACTATCAAATACCCATATAGTATCAATTTCTAAATGATGTGGTTTTCTTAACATGCTAGTTTGGATAGACTAAGGGTATGGCTAGGTCATTGAGTAGTCATGACTTGATGACCAAAAATCGATTGGATACAATTACATCATCCTATTACAAGTCTGTAAAGGAGCAAAAGCGGTGTGGTTGAGCAATTAGGCAATTTTAATTTTAATCAACCAAGGTGTCATGCTTCACATGCAATCAACTTCATTTCTAAGTTAACGATTAACATGCCCAACATATGGTTACAACCCTTGTAACACTAATTGGTCTTTAAGCCTCTTTTGCCATTAAAAACTTAAGATTAAAAATAACCCTAAAATACATAAACATAGGCTTAGGGATTTCTTACCCAATGGGACTTAGAATCAAATTCCACCATCTGGGAAGCTAAACTACCAAATATTGGCCCTCTAGTCCATCCACATGAACCATGTAATCTTGATTCAACCATTGAACCACAACAAACTCCTCGTGCTTCTCCCTTGTAAAGCTAATAATAGACACAAGAAGGGAGTTTTGGGTCTTTTGTTTTCTTTATTAATTAGAGAAATAATTTCTTTAATTTAATTACTAAGGTAACAACTTCTAATTCCCTTAGTAATTATTAAGAAGAAAAGAGGAAGAAGAAACTTTGGTTCTATATCTTGAGAGAAAATAGAAGAAGAAGAAGAAGAAGAAGAAGAAGAAAGAGAAGAAGATTAAGAAGAAAAAGAAGAAAATGAATCTCTCTCTTCTCTTTCATGTGAGTTGACCTTTTATACTTTACAGATTCCCATATCCCTGAAGTTGATGGGAATCTCTCAATTTAGAGATTTTGAATCACTAAACTTGAGTTAATAGAGATTAGTTATCTTTCACTAAGAAGACAACCTTTCCATGTGTCTTATTCTCATCCAATAAAATTAATAAGTTGCTACCATCACATGGTGCCACTTGGCATCTTATGCCACATCACCACCAATCCACTAAGCCACATTTCTCTCATAGCTTTACAAGCCATATTACCCAAATTTGTTATTCTTTCAGTATAATTTATATCTAATATAAATTATATAATAAATAAATTCCTTTAATTATAAGTTTATATTTAATAATTAAATATAAACTAATTTTCTTTTTATTTCCCAATTCTTTGAATTTAGTTTCAAGTCATGCTAAAAACTTTACAATCTTATTGTAAACTAAATCTATTAATTTAATTTGTCAATTGAACCATTTAAATAATTGATCAAATTAATAATATCTTGATCACACTACTTTTACTGTGTGTGACTTTCTATGTTATTGACTAATTGGCAATAAGAATATGATATTAACTCTTTAATATCATTGGAACTCTTTCCATGCTTACAGTGAAATTCCTTTTCCACTCTTACTTCTCATAAATCATGGTTAATATCTAGCATAGCATGCCATGACTACCCAATCAGTGATGAATGAAATTCATCCCATTCCTTAAACTTTAATCAAACATACCATGAACTATAGTCTCTTCATTACAAAGTCACGATCCTAGCTAGGGTCTAAATATATGCTAAGCCCTAATTGCTGTGGATCATATCCTCATCTAAATTCTAATTCTTGATTAATAAGACTTACCATTAGAAACTTTTTTGTGACTAAGTCAAATTGTCCTGGCCAGGAACTTTCTTTATCAAGAACCATTTAGATAGCATATGTACTTTCTTTATTAAGAACCATTTAGATAGCATATAACTTCATTTGTATTTACTTAGGGCAATGAATCCCATCTTAATTGAACACTTATCTCCATTTATAACTAATCTGAGCCAACACACACCCGTATATTCATACCTAGTACAAGTATGCAAGCAATATCAAATGAAACCACCTATATACAAGACAATTGTGCCATCTCAGGTGAAAAGGCCATGTGCACTATTATGATCTAGATGACAATAATTGACAAGAGTAAACTCCATGTATACATCATGCATGCATTACTGGTTCAGCCTACTTATCTTATAAGTGCCCACTATAGTTGTCCTAACATCCTCTTGTCAAATGGCATTAGACTCGGCATTCCACTTTTCTTAGCATCTTATACTAATCTATGGAAATAAATAAAGGTGACAGTCTAACCAAATATAACATGTCTATCATAGTATCCTTAAATGTGAATAAATATTTATAGCACTTGTACCAAATAGTTTTGTCACTCGTATTCTCAACTCTTTGAGAATGGAACTTCCAACAAGAAGCTAAATGGTTGTTCAATTAACCTTAAACATTTTAAGTTAAAAAGAAACAAAAAAGCCATTTGTTGGGAATTATATTTACAATATACGCAACATTATGTTATTGCTCTAGGGCATACTACTTATAGCCTCCTCCTAAGACCAATTTGTAAATGCTCGCGCAATGAGCAAAAAATGTGTTGCTTGAGGCATATAGAGTGGGTTGCATAAAACATGTTGATTTGCCATATAGCAAGTTTTGCATTAGTCGCTTGGATGTAGAAAATGTACAACTGAGTGCATTTTAGTTCAACCGTCGTTCTTTGTTATAAAGAGATGTAGTTTCATAATTTGATTTCTACTTTATAAGAATACATATGCATCTAAGATTAATAATTTATGTTCAATTCATGCTCACCATACCAATTAATGGCAACAAATTTCTAAATTCTAATGTTGTAAAGCTAAGCACCACTTATGATCAAAGAAAAACTCAAAGGGCTTCTAACTCAATGCTAGGAATTTCACTTCGATGCTTAAAGGTAAGCATCACTCATCATCCTTTAACTTAAGTGTTTGTTTCATTACTATTCCTCAACTTTAATTTGTAACTTAAAAATCCTTGAACTTTAATTTAAGTAAGCTTAAAGTCCTTATGACTGGTTATTATATGTTTACAAGTTATCTTACTAACCTGGCAAGCATTACAAATAAAAAAAATATTTCTCTCTCCTCCCATATATCCCTACCTAACTCTCTCTCTCTCTCTCTCATTTTGCTTCTCTCTTCCTTCTTGATCTTTACTACAGCTCATTTCTCTTCTCTCAAATTTTAATCTTGATTTCTCCTCAATCCAAACACAAAATACTCTAAAAGGTGCACAGTCTTACAACCTATAGCATTAGCCTCACTTCTACCAATTTTTTCCTAGTCAAAACAAATCCAGCATAATAGAAATTATAATTCTGTTTATTTGATTGTATTCATCTCCAGTTATAATCTCACCCATCCCTTAAAGGAAAAAAAAAAAAATTGAAAAAACAAAAATTATGAATCTTTTCTATCAAGAATTCAAATATGAAGCTTTTCTATTTCCTTATAATTCTAACCGTCAAAATAATAATAAATAAATAAATAAGATAAGAAAAGCTTAACAATTTGTCTTTTTTCGTTTAGATTTTTCTCCAATAATTCAAAAACAACATAGAGGTAGAAGAATGAAATACTGGAGCTAGTGCAGGCTTTAAAAGTAAAACTCGCAAGAGAATGACATCGATATTGACATCGGAAGGATTTTGCATAACCTATTGCTTAACGGAATAGTATTGTTATGAATCAAATTGGGGGATACCTTTTTCAGCTCCTGCATCTTAAAGAGTCTTATGAAGTTGTTCTGCCATGTGATTAAATGCAGGATCTTTTGCTATTTGCTTAGCCAATTCCTTGATGCTTGGGCAGCGTAAGTAATTAAAAATACCATATTTAATTTTTTCTAATACGTAAATTAATGGTAGTTTCTATAATGTTTTTGAATAAATAGTAGTTACTATAATTACCATATTTAAAATATAATATAATTAATTTATTCACAAAATCAATTTAAATTTTACTGATCCTAAGAGTAATTGGGTCACATCAGATTACTTTTTAATCTAATAAGATTACAGATATAGACTGTTTTGAAATTTCATTCATCGTTCCAATCGGTCATTTTGAATTTAATAGCAAAGATATTGATTAGTAAAACAATGAATTTAATCTTAGGGAATTGCATGTGCTTTTGCACGTGTAATAATATATAAATGATTTTAGTTTATATATTTATTTTTTAATTTTAATATATAAAATAAAATAATATTTTAAATTTATCATTAATTACTCTACATTATATTTTTGTTACTTTTATGTGGACAAAACTTTTTATCTCATTATTTTTTTAATGAAAAATTTTATACGATTATAAAAACTTAATAATAATAATAATAATAATAATAATAATAATAATAATAATAATAATAATAATAATAATAATAAGTATAGCAACAGAATAAAAATGCAAATTAAATATATTAAATATTATGAGGTTCATTAAATTATATGATCATTTTAGCCATTTTAAAATATTATAAATTTTTTATATTTACTTAATTAATATATTGAAAAGATATAATATATTAAATATTATCTTTATTCAATACTATTAATATTAGTCTAAAAAATTACTAATATTCTAAATAAAGTACAAATACAGTGCAAAAGAAAAGAAAAACTAAAAAATAATATGCATGTACTATAAGTACATGATATAAATGTTTATTAATAATGTCACATCACAAAAAGAAAATAGAGATGTAAAATAAGAAATCAAATATTGTATCAGACTACTTGTCTTCCTATAGTTGGATCTCCAAGTTTCTGGAAAGCTCCAAAGTTCACTTGAGCATCTAAATTTGGATCAATACTAGTAAAAAATCTCTGAACAAAGTTCGAGAACCATGCTAAATGTGTTTGAAAACTGACTTTGTTTAGTTTTCCATCATTGAACTCAACAGTTATACCTATTTGTTCAACTCTAGACTTCGACACTACCCTTTGAAAAGAAACATTAGTTTGTTACCTACTTTTACTCATATCATAGGAATGTCGCAATATAAGCACAGAAAAAGGATTATTCAACCAAAACCAGGCTATCGCCATATTCTCTCTCAATTGCTTATCCTTTATAAACCAGAAAAATTTTAACAACTATCCTTGAACTTATATAGTTGTAATATTACAGTCCTTTAATTTAAAAATATAACATAAAACTCTATCAATTTTTAAATTTTGTACAGTAAAATCCCTCTAACCTCCAATCACCGATTTTCCAGTTAGATGTTGACCTGGACAATTCTAGCGTAACGCTTAGTTATCATTTCTTTTTTCTCTCTCAAGCCATGTGTAAATTGAATCGTTCTATTCTCTATAGAGAAAATAATTATTCATGTGTTGAGAGAATAATTTTACACTTTGCATAAGAAAGAAAAGAAAAATGTTAACTAAGTACCAAGCTGAATTTATTCACGTTAGCATCTAACTGGAAAATCAGTAATTGAAAGTCAGAGGGATTTTATTGTACAAAATTTGAAAGTTGAAGGGGTTTTATGTTATATTTTAAAGTTGAAAGACTATAATATTACAATCACATAAATTTAGGAGCAGTTGTTAAAATTTACCCTTTATAAATGAGGGGGAGTACCTTAACTGTAGCTTCTAGATATAAATGTTTCATGAATTTCACACGTGATCATCTTAAAATTTATAAATTTAAAATTTAAATGTTCTAATTAAATTTAAATGAATAAAATATAATTATTTAAAAATTTATAATTAAATATTAAATTTAATTTTAAAAATTACTTTTTATAAATTTTAATTCATACACGTAAAAATATATTTTTGCAATAGTTTTAATAACAATATATGAAACAAACTCTATAAGATAAATTGTTTTATTAATAGGGGTTGTATTTTCTTTACAAAAAATATTAAATAGATGTCAGCATGAAAAATGCTTTTTTTTTTCATAAATTTAAAAAATAAATATGTGAAAACTATAAACTACATGCGTCTTAAATTTTGACAAGATTAAACTATAATTCTATTCTGGGGAAAACATTAAGGTATAATTAAGGGATTCTATTAGCATATATTTTAAAATGAATAAAATAAAATAACATATGATGATTATCAAATGGCATAAATATCTTCCACTATGAAATGTTTATTAAAAAAAAAAATATCAAACTTTCAATAGTTGGGAATGTTCCAATTTGCTTTTTATTAAATTAATTTATTATTGATAATATTCAAACGTAATTATTTTTATATATTAGATTAGACATGTAATTTATCGTTGGAATTTTATTACCTTATTAATTTTTTTAATCAAGTTAACATTCACATTTTTAATTTTCATTGAAAAACTAGTTCTCAATTCACCTTTTTTAAATTTATGGTTTTTCTATTGACTTTAATTAGCCAACCAAGCAAGTCTTCTTGCAAAATCTCGCAAGTGCATGGATCGTTAACAAGGAATAAAGTAATGAATAGAGTATTATTAATACGAGAACTGTGTTAAGTACAAAACTATAGTGATTTTAATTATCTAGACGATCGAGTTGTAAAGAATTTGCAATTAAATCTAATTTAATGAAATAAAATCTAAAGTAATTAACTAAACTTGAATATAAATTAATAAAAATATTTCAGAGCTAGGGGTTCACACTTCAATCAATTATAGATTTAATCTAATTCATTCAATAAATGGGATATTATTACTTAGAAAGAAATTAATCCTAAATTATCTTAAGTCCTCTCTCAAAGTACTTAAGGTGTATTTTAATTAATCTAAACCCCACTTTTGTGGTGATTAATTTAATTAAAACCTATTAAGTTCTTTGATTAATTGTTAGATTCTCATAAAATTCTAGCCTATCTTTAGATCAAGAACTTTTAGTTTAAAATCCTATTATTCCAATATTAATCTTTACCTTTTAGTATTTCAATTAATATCTAGAATTAATACTAAAAGGGTACCAACACATAACATGCATTAGGAATACAAGAGATTGAGTCAAAGAACATGATATCCAATATATTAAATAAAATCAGACCAAATCCATAGGTAAATTGAAAGTGCTGCATCTCTAACCTTATAATAAAGAAACTACTCAAACATGGTCAGTTTTACAATTAAGTTTATAAAATAAAGAAAATACATGAGAAGAAATAGAATGAAAGAACCCAGATGGAGAATTGCATCTCTTTCTCCTTCACCTCTCTTGAAATTAATGTGCGCTCTTGAATGTAAAATCTGTTCCCTTCCCTCAATTTCTGACTTATTATATTTATATCTAGTGTAAAAACCCTTGTTTCAGAGTCCTAAAAGTCTTAGAAGTCTATTTGGGTCAAGTGAAAAGGAAGAAAAGTCGAATTAGAATTATTGACTGGGGACATTACATGGATCATGTAGTGTTACAGGAGTTACCCTATGTAATTTTCTATAGCTTTGTTTTTTGAGTTTTCTTCTATCCAGAAGGTTGACGAGGTCTAGGAGGTTACACAAGGTAGGTTACATGACCCGTTTAATTGTTTTGGCCTTCCATTCTTCACTTTTTGTCCTCTAAATCTCTTCCAAACTCATCCTTGGATCTAGAACTGCATAAAAATACTAATAAAATATAAAAATAAAAAAATTGGGTTGGATTAATAAGTTTTCTAAAATATTACTAAAAACACTTAAAAATAAACATAAAAGATGTAACACCCTCCCTGTAGCAACTCCGTACATTCTACTGTTCCGGTGACCAGTGTCGGTCCGGACAGCTAGAATGTCCGGAAAAATATTTAAACTAAAGTGAGGAACCATAATTAACTCAAATATTAATAAGAAAAATTTAGAAAAAATTTTAGAAATAAAATACAACCAAGTTAAATGAGCCGGTGCCCTAATGATGGGTAACGTAATGAGAAGTTGTGGTTCTCGCAACTAGGAGCCCTAGACTCAGGGGAAAAATTATAAAATAATTTTTGAGACTCCAGAGAAGGGTCACTGAGGTTCTTATGGCATTAGAATGCCAAGAAAATACTTAAATTTTTTTTTAATCGGTACAGATAATTTCGGCCCGTTAAGCCAAACGAACGGCATTTTGGTCATTTCGTCTTCAGAGATGATTTTTGGCCGACTTGTCCAGTTAAGAAAATAATTATTATGATCTAAAATATGAATAAATATTACTAAAAATTAAATTGGAAATGAGTAGAGAAGAGAAGAAAAGAAAATGAAAGAAAATGCTAATTATGACATCATATGATGTCATTTAAATTTCCTCCACCAATAACAATTTGTTAAACTCATTAAAAGAGATAAAAGAGATAAAAAATTGAAAAAACCAATGTGCATTTTCAACCTTTGGGCAGCCAAAAATGTTGAGAGAGAGAGAGAGAAGAGGTTCCACCATTTTCAAACTTAAAAGCTTGAATTTCCTCTCCATTTGTTCACCAAAATTGCCAAGTCCCTTCACAAAAATTTGATCTTTCACCTAGAAAAAGCTATTGGCAGCCAAAGAAGAAGAGATTAGGGAGGTTTAATCAAGGTTAAGTGAAGCTCAAAAAGGTTAGTGCACTAAACAATTTCTTTTCTTTCTTTAATCTTGTAAGCATGCTAAATAAAGTAGAAATTGTGTGAAATTAAAAAAAAAAACTTGAGTAAATGAAATCTCTAAATTTTTCAGCCATGAGAAAGTGTAAGGATTATTGGTTTTTGATGAAATTAAGTGGCTTAATTATGTTATTGATGAGTATAGATGATGGATAAAGTGATTTGGTATGAGTTTGGTGTGTGTATGCCATGAATTGAAAATTGGAGTTAGGGTTTGAGCATGAAATGGAGACTTTGATCATGTAATGATGAAAGTGAGTTTTAATGGTCAATTAGTGACCATTTGGTTATGTGTAAACAAGAAATGAGGTGGTTTGATTAGTGGGAATTGCAGTTGGTGTGGCTGCCCATGGTGACCTTCAGAATTGGACATGAGTCTAGCAGGTTTGGGCAGCCATAACTTGAATTTTACAGGTTCAATTGGTGCAAGGCCAATTGGACATGAAACTAAACACATAATGGCACAACTTTGGTGAAGAAACCATGCCCATAATACCAAACCAAGTGGACCAAAAGCTTGCCCTAATCTGGGTGACCTGCAGTCTATTTCTGCAGAATGACCAAATGAACAGTGTTTGGTCATTTGGCCATAACTAAGTGTAGAATGGTCCAATTGACCTGAAATTTTACCAGCAACAAGCTGAGAGGTAGACCAACAACTTTCATGAAGAAACCTAACCCAAATTATGACAAGAACTTATCCAACAAGTGAGTTGCAGTCACTATTCACTGCACTATAGATATGGTTAGTCCAGAAAAATTTCAATTCGGCCAATTGTGGTTTTTGGATCATAACTTGAGTTACAAAACTCCAAATGGAGTGATTCAAATAAAGCAATGCAACTAGAAAAAATAAGGAATAACTTTCATGTTGATCAGTTTGCCAAATTCCCACTGCAAAATTGACCAATGGAACAGTAAAAATAAGGCATAAAAAGTGAAAATTTTGCCTAACTAACATTAAGCTTAGAAATGGTATTGGCAACCAATACCAACAAATTTTGAATGCAAAATATGGTATGTTGATGATATTAAAACCAATGTACCTATTGCCTATGCAAAAGTCAACATTTTTGTTGACCAATGAATGGAATAATAACACTAAAACTTAAATTCCAAAAATTGTGAAACTTAAAAGTGTGAAATGCCCTAGTATACCTAACAAGATTGGTTTGGATAGCTTGGCATGCCAATAGGGTTCAGTTAGCAGTACTGCACATGGCATTATGTTATTATGTGATTTCATGGCTTTTATCCATTCTAACATTATGTTGATACTTGGCCTTTTGCCTAATGTTATTACTGACTTATTAGGCTCATTGCATATCTGGGAGATACATATGTGACCGATGGTGTGATGGCTCGAGGTACTTGATACCCAGTGCCAGTTTACTCGTTTATCCAGTCCAGTCATCCAGTATAGGTTACTTGGGCACCCAAAAATGAAAGTGAACAAATTTAATGAAATAATGAATAGAACAAGTACATAATAAATAAGATTACTAATAATGATCGAAAAAAAAATTGTCTGCATAAGACATCAAAACATGCACTGCATATTTACTTCCTGTTATTTCTTTTTATTTTATTATTAGCACCACTAAGCATTATTGCTTAGCGTTGCTTTGCCGCGTGAGGTTCGGAGATCTTGTGAGAGCCCAAGAGACTGAGCCGGGTGAAACCTCCTGCAGCTCTGCATAGTGTCCGTGTCACCTCACCATCTTCAGTGCATTGGTAGGACACTAGGTTTCATTTTGGTATTTTGTAACTAACTTTTATTTTCTCATGTGTAATTGAGATTTATGTAATGTATTTTGATGTTAATGTAAATAGTGAAAATTGTGTTTATGAATGAAAAATTGAGTATTTATTTATTGCTTGTATATGAATACCATGAGAAATGAATGATTGAGAAATGGAAAAGTTGTTGAAAAATATTGAGATTTTGATGATGAAATGGAGTTTGGGATCGGTTGAAAATTTTGGAAGTGTTTTTCACAGGTTCCGAAGAACTGTTTTCTCCATTTTTAGCCGGTACTCTGTCGGATTTTCTATAAAATTTTTGGAACCTCAAATAAATTATAATTTCAATAAATGACTTAAATGAATTATATTTCATAAATTTTACTTCATAACTATGAAAAAAAAATTAGGAAAAAAAAATGATTGAATTAAAATAGGGTGTTCTGATACACTGCGTGGCATATCTTGCTCGGCTACACTGTAGAAGGGTAAGGGGTGTCACAAAAGAGAACTAATGCTGAGAAAATGTAATGAATATTAATTCTAAATGTCTAGATAATTTGACTACATCAAGTAGATAATTTGAATACATCAAGTACTCCTCAACTCAAACCTTTGCTTCTCCTCAAATAAAGAGAAACTAAATGCATATAAGAGGTATTTTCCTTTCGGGTATAATAAGAATTGAAATTTTGGACTTTTAAAAACAACCTTAAAAAGATCATCATGTCAACAACTCATCAAAATGCTAAAAAGTCTGACATCCATTATATGTGCTAATATCTAGCAAAGCGCAAATTACTAACCCAAAACATATGTACTGTAACATCCTCAAATCTACCCTAAAAGCCTAACCATAAAATTTGGCATGATTAGTTATGTGAAAATTAGAATTTAATTATGGAGGCAAATATCATGAAATGTACCAAGTAAATGTTAGTATGGAATTGCCTCCAATAGTATAACAAGTCATTTGGCCATAAAGAGAATTGGATACTAAATCGAATAAGTTAGAAAGATGAGGAGTAAATTAGAAAGAATAGACTAAGGCACTCACTTGAAATAATTAATAAATTAAGAGGTAAATAAATGATGGAAGGACTAAATTGAATAAATTGATAAGTTGAAGGGAAAATTAGAAATGAAAAAAAAAGGAGGGGGCAGGCAATCAAGGGTTGAAAACACACCAAACTTTTGATAAAAGAAAAAAAAAATTCTCTCTACTTTATATCCTCCATTGGCCGGCCACTCTCCCTCATCTTTCTCCTTCTTTTTTTTTTTTTTCGTTTCATCAGTAGCTCATTTCTCTCAATTTTGAAGAAGGCCTAGCCAAAAACCCTAGATCCTACTAATTTTAAAAGCCTAAGTGAAGGGAGGCAAGAAGAGGTGAAGATTCAAGCTTGAAGAAGTCAATTGTTTAAAGAGTTTTATGGAGACTTGAAAAAGAAGGGGGAACAGCTGGTACTCAAGTGAGGTTAGTGCCATAACTCTCTTCTTTTGTCATAGTTAAGTAGGGATTTCTTGGACACACTAGGAAAGAAGTGATTTGGGACTTAAGGAAGTGCCGAAAACCCTAATCTACCAGTAAGGGATCCAAGACCAGATTACTTTGAAAATTCATAACTTAAGCTAGGAATATTGGATTTTAGTGATCTTTATGTCTATGAAAACTTTAGAGAGTGCCCTAAAACTTTGTAGTTTTGTGCAAACCCTAATTCCTCTATTAAGTTGAGGTTTTAGGGCAAAACTTTTTATTGCTCAAAACTGGAAAACTGACCTAGAAATTTTCCAGAACAGGAACTCGAATTTAAAAATTCATAACTTGAGCTACAGAATTGAAATAGGGTGATTCTTGAACTGATGGAAAGCTTATTAAATGCCCTAAAACTTTGTAGTTATGACCAAAAATTGATTTTGTTGGCTACATGGTGAAATTCTTGCATTTCCTATTACTGCTCTGACTGTGACTAGAGTCTAGAATAGTTTGCACATTTTCATTCACAACTTGAGTTGTAGCCTTGATTTTGGAATGATTCAAATTAGGAATTAACATGGACATATGAAAGTTGAGTTCTAAAGAATATGACACTAAAACTCTGTTTCTATAATTTTTGTGAGAATTTCAAAGTTGTTGTTCTTGTCTGCCTGAATGATTGAGAATGCAAATGTGTGACTTACATGATATTGATTGTGAATGAGTTGATAATGAAAAAAGGAAATTGGTAAACACGTCTTGATTGAATAAATTACATGTAATATTGATAATATGCATGCCCATCACAAGTCTAGGAACTAGGTGGCATGATGAGGAAATTGACTAGTCAATGCTTGAAATTGTGCACAATTACTTGGCTTCATGCCATGATATGGTTACTTAGCTTTATGTCATAATATGATTACTTGTCCCTTGAGTCATCTAGGCATTGTAATTGGGCTAATGAAATAAATGAAAAGAAGCATGTAAAAAGAATTGTTCATGATACACTATGGACTTTAATTGTAAATGTTTTATGTGATTAATTGTTATGTCATATTTCATTGGTTGTGTGGGAGTGTAATTTTGTACCATTAAACTAAAACTTGTAGGAACATTTTCATGAGACTATGTATGTTTAGCTTGCACACATATGGCATAATGTGATATTTTTAAGTTATAGCACCACTAAGCAAGGTTACTTAGCAGAGAGTTATTTGAACTTTTTGTAGGTAATACAAGCAAGGATAAGGGTTCGACCTGAGAATAAAGGTGAATGAAGACTTTTGTTCATGTCTTGAGAAGACACATTCTTTTGTACACATTTAGATGATTACATTGCACTAAGTTATTTTGAGTTGTAATGTAATCCTTTAAATGTGTAAATTTTGATGTTGTATAGCACATGGATGCTACAAAACAAGTCTTGTATTTTATTAAAGTTTTCATATGTAAACATTATAAAGTTTCAAGCATGTGTTGTATTTTAAATTGTGGGATATTTATAAGCATTATTATTGTTGTGAGATGGGATGTGAATGAAAGCACATAGGTTTCATACGTGTATTAGAATATTATGATAATTGTTGACAGGTATTTAAATAGGTCACATCCATTACTTAAATTTTAGAGGAAACCTTGTCAAAATTTTGTCTCAAAATTGAGATTTGATTTTAATATCTGAGAAATTCTAAATAAAAGGGAAAACTCATAAATTTTAAATTTTTGTATGATTTAAACAAAACTTGAAAATTTAAATTTTCACTATTTTCTTCAAAATGATATATAATTAGAACTAATCAAATCATGTGTTATTAGGGAGAGTGTTAACCCTTGAGATATACTCTTGAGTGTATCTCGGGGGCATGTACACACTACTCTAGCTGCAAATAGGGTTAGGGTGTCACATGTACACACGCCAGTTATAGGAAATTGCTTTACTTAAATCAGCACATGCACACTTGTTACTTCTAACGCCTTTATTTAAATGTATTGAATTTAGTTTCCCAAATCCCATAGGCAAACCTACTAATTTTATCTCCACTAATATAGCACACACTATCAAAAGATCTAAAGGTCTTTTCATAAGGTTGTAATGGGGTTAAAGGATATTAATGTGGCAATCATAGAAAAGGATATAAGGTAATCAAAGTATGAGAGCAATTAATCTATAAAAGATGAAGGCACAAAATTTTTTTGCTTTTTTTATTTATTTATGGAGAGAAGAGATTTACAAACTGGCTCTAGTACTAGCATACTTCTTGATAATTGAATAGGGACTTTGTTTATGACTTTTTGGTTTGCTACACTTGTCCCTCATTGGTTTCCACCCCCAAACTCATTCTTTGAATACTTGGATGGATTAATTCTTTGTAATTTATTTCAATATACTAGCATTTCTATTTCATTTCTTTCTCCATATTTTCTCTTTCCTTTTTTTTCTCTTCTAGTGTACCTCTCACTTTTATAAACAACCTCTCTTATAAGGGTGAGTTAAGTGTTCGGTTAAAGACTAAGTAAATGATTTGGGTTAACAATGAATAAACATAGGTAAAAACGTAGGCTTAAGTTGGCTGTAAGGGATATATTTTAACTAAGGCTAGCTAAGGCTATAATGAGGCTAAATTCAATGAATGCCTACATCATCTCTTAAGCAATGGTAAGCTAGGATTTTACATTGATTAATTTAAAAGACCTATTCTAGGACTAGTGAGACAATTAGAAAATCACAACTATGCACATATACTTGCTCTAAGAACTCACAATTTCATTACAATGGAGTGATGCACAAATGCCTAGGAAAAAAATAATCTATAAAAAGCCAAATATCAATTCCATTATGAACCTTTTTGCCCTTTTACTTTTTTAAGCAATTAACATATTAAACTTCTTAAAGTTACTTCAGTCATCCATCAAAATAATTCTCATCATATTAAAAGAGTCAAAAATGAAAAAAAAAATTACTAAAATGCAAAATTTTTCTACCTAAAATGCAAAACATACCTAAAATGTAGATTTTATTGCACCCCCAAACTTAAATTTGACATTGTCCTCAATGTCATCAAGATAGCACAATCAACTTAAGAGCAATATCATAAATGCAATCAATAAGGAAAAAGCTAATGTATAACAAATACTCCTCTTTGAAGCATGACTTTCCTCAAAGATTTGTATGCATGTTCTCCACTGCTCCTTTCACGTGCTTCTTAAACCTATAAAGTGAACAATCATCAAACAAGTTTGGACAGTGGTAAACAAAAGAAATAGATAAATGCAAAGATTAAAAGTAAAACTTAGGTTACCTCCCAAGAAGCGTTAACTTAAGGTTATTAGTTTGACCCTTTTCAGAAATACTAATTAAAAAGTGGCTTTCGCCCATAGTAGTTATCATATAACACTACATGTGGGTAAGGTTTTATGATACCCTCAAGATTGGCAAGATTTGAAACAAGTTTACATGTAGCACAAATAACACATGGCTTAGAATGATGTGTTAGGAATGAGGACTTCTTTAGCTCATAGAGGACATATGATGATGCAGGAGGTATCCATGTTAGAAAAGGGTCTTCTGGCAGTGTATGTGTAAGCACTATTAATGAACTCAAATTGATAGTCTTATCAAATTTTTCATCCACCACCTTTATTTTTAATTTGTCTTCATGTAAGCACCATTCCAATGATAGCCCCAATTATAAAGGAGTTGTTTTCTTCAACTTTAGGCATCACTTCTTCTCAATGTAAGTCCTTTTCTAGTGGGAACTCTACTAGTAAATCATCTTTAAAGGAATTTTATTCTTCAAATTGAGGCTCAACTTCTTCTATGGGTTCAAATTCCAATGAAACTTCTTCACCATTCAACTCACTATCCCTACCTTGCTTATTTAATGCCTCCTCATAAAGTGAATGCTCATTGTTCGCCATTAGATTATCAAAATTTTCTAATGGAGCTACAACCTCTTCAAATCCCCCTCCCTTCTCTAATTGAAGCTTGAATGGTTGGTGTGAAATGTTAGGTTGATATATGTGTGGGGGATATTGGTGACTTTAACCCTGTAGTGAAGGATCCCAATACCAATTGTAATCAAAATCTGCCATGTCATTCAACAAATGAATGGCATCCTTATGGTCCCTTTGAAGAACGTGACCACTAGTAGCCCAAGCTCTAATATTTACGTAATTCCTTATCACTTCATCCAAACCATTATAGAAATTAAGAGTGAGTTCATGATTTGAAAGATTATGATGAACAAGTTCCTCTACAAATTCATTAAATCTTCTCCAAGCATCATAAAAGGGTTCATTGTGATGTTGAATAAAACTTGTGAAGACTTATTGATGAAACATCTCAATGATCCTCAAAAGAAAAATAAGTAAAAACAAAATTACACATATAAAAAAATAAAAAAAAATATACCATAAAAGAAATAAAAAATATCTAGATTAATCAAATCACTAATCGTTTGATATCAATCACCAATCCGCAGCAACCAAAAACTTGTTATTGCAAAATCCCATAAGTGCATGGATTATTAACAAGTAATAAAGTTATGAGTAGAGTATCATTCTTATGAGGACCGTGTTGAGTACCAATGTAACAACCCAAATCAGGGGTCGTTACCGACGCTAAGGATCGGGTCAGCTTAAGGTTACTGGAACCTGTAGCAAGCCTAAAAACTAACTGTTAGTAGTATGCCCTAGAGTATATCATTTAGTATGTATCTTGTACATATTTTATTAATAAAAGGCAATTTTACTTTTTCGTTTACATAATATATTTATGTGTAATAGAAAAGGTCTATTGATATTTTATTAGAAATTCTATTCTTAAGTTGTTAAGAATATGAATGACAGTATTTCTAGCATAAAGTATCATAAATTGGTTCACAATTCAGGATACTTCACACAGGACATTACTTATCTAGAAAGATTGTAATCATGTTTGTTCCCAAGGTATTTATATGAGATATAAATAAGATGGAATAGTGAGTCTCATGCCATATAACAAACATGATAGGCACTTACATATGATTAGTAGACCGAACCAATGATGCATATGACAAGCACATGGAGTTTACTCTTGTCATTGTATTGTCATAAATCATATCAGTGTCACACCTTATCCTTTGTAAGGCACGACATGTTCCCGTAGCATACCTAATGAATTACATAACTACACCTACCGATAACCCGTTAGTTATGCTATAAGGGATTTTAAACAAATCATAACTTTTTATCTTATCAATTCTTTTGCGAAAAACTGCACTGGAGTAGTTAAAATTCAATGTAAACATTCATTGAAAATAATAATAGACTAAATATTGCAAAGGTTACATTTCCATAAGTCTCAAAATAAAATACAAATAGTTACAAACTCAAAATACTTTAGTAATGCAGTGCTTTTTAATACAAACTACTTAATGTTTGTGCATCCATACATATAAGTACAAAATACATCCAAAGGAATCACAAGGTTATACCTAATGTACATACCCATAATCAATACCAAAATGCTGCTTCCAAGTCTCTCAGTCGGCAGCTTTCTCCTTTCCCTCACCTGCGATAGCATAAAGAAGCTAGCGCTGAGTATATCACTCAGTGCTGCACAACTAATAAATTTAAAACTTAAGGTAAAACATAATTTGTCAAAGCCTAATAAATCACATTTTTCTTAAGCATGAAAACTTCACAATAGTTCTAAGCATTTGGAATAACATTTCAAATGAGAAATCACACTTCATAAATCACAATTCACAAAGCATTAGTGTTGCCAACATCAACACACAGTTCAGTCCATGACACAAAATTTCATGATCAATGCCGTGTTGTACACCACGACAAAGCAATCTCAACCTCACTAACCGTTATTAATGAGGGAAGGGCTAGCTAGCTAATGAGTACTCATGTAGTCTTACCCCACTAACCGTTATTAGTGGGAGACATAATCATATCAAATATCAAACCCTAAGTAGCCGTTACTACTGGGGAGTTCCGAAGGGACTGTCATGCTAACTGTGGTTTTAAAACAACTTTCAAGAGTTTCTAAATCAATAATCACGTTTGCAAAACAATAACATATTCAAATCATCATAAAACCCACAAAAGGGGTGGCAACACACAAATTTCTCAAATGTAAGAGAAAAACCATATCTCATTCAAAATAAACTCATTTCAAATCAAATTGATTCAAATAAACTCATTCAAATCAATTTACAAAGTTATAACAAAGAAAAAGGTTACTTGTGCACAAACCTTCAATAATTCTCCTTCCTTGTTACCTACTTCTCCTTGTCCGTTCCAAATTCTTTTTCTACTAAAAATATACAAATAGAATACCTCAATGCTAATCTCAATTTCTTCCAAGAACTCATTACATGAATGACTAATGCATCCCAAGTTAGCTTTGCAAATTTTAGAAAATTTTGGTGTTGGACAACTTGGTGCCCCAATCTTTGAACCCAATTTTTACCTAGTTTTGATAATAATTTGGTGAGGTGTTCTTTATGAAAATTGTTCATCTGGGTCTTAACTTTATTTTCCTTTTTGAATTGCTTAATTCGGAGCTGTGTAGCTTAAGTTATGACTAAAACATGGTTACTATTTACGTCACTGTTCATCCTACAGTTTCAGTTCTGGCAGATTTAACAATCCAAGTTCGTTCAAAAATTTGATCAAGTTAAGTCCATAATTTGATCCAATGTTCTTCATACGAAATGTTCTACTATTTCTTAGGTTTCCATCGGTTCAATAATCGCCTAAATCAGAGTTTTCTAGAGAGAGTTATGGCCATGCAAAATTTACTGTTCATATGATAAATCTATAGATTTCCAGATTTGTACAGATTCGGTGATTCAAATTTGCTTAGTGATTTGATTGGGTTAAGTTCATAATTTGGCCTCAAGTTCTGCATATGAAATGTTCTACTATGTTTTAAGTTTCTATCAGTTCAAGAATCACCTAAATCAGAGTTTTCTAGAGAGAGTTATGGCCATGCAAAGTTTACTGTTCATATGGTCAAATTCTGCAGGTTCCAGAATTTTGTCTCTAAGTTCAAGGCTCATTTCGGATAGCTTAAGGTCATTTTCGGGGCAGGATATCTTCACAAAAATTCTAGCCCTATGTCTTAAGTTTTGTTTCCAATTGGTTTCACACTAATTTGAGTTGTGTAGCTTAAGTTATGGGCAGAATTTTGCACACTGAATTTTGTGTGCAAAATTCTGCCCTAAGTTCAAATTTTCATTTCTTCAATTACTTCCATTAACCAACCTCAATTCACATTTAATTCACCCAAAATGACTATAATTTAGCATTGACACATCAATGGTACTTCCTAGCATAAACCCCACAATTTTCAAACACCAAAGTTTGTAATTTTTCCTAAGTCTACCATTTCATTACTTATATTTATCAACCTAATGCCAATTCAAACTAAATAAACATCAAATGATCATAATTTAACACTACACACACCAATTTCACTCTCTAGCACCAAAGTTTCAATTTTCCCATGAACCCTAATCGCCCATAATTAAATTTATACACATTTCATGCAATTTCTTTGCCCCAATCATATATACTACTTCAATTAAGCTTAATCTCATCATCAATTTCATTCAAAGACATCAAACCCTAACTTTTCTCCAATTTGGCCAAAACCCTAGTTTAGATTCCATACATATATTCTTTCATTTTCTTATGAATTGTGGCGGCATCCTGATGCTTGACTGATAACTGTTGTTGTAGGCAAATTCAATTAAAGGCAAGTATGTGTCCCAACTCCCTTCAAACTCAATCACACAAGCCCGAAGCATATCCTCCAAAATCTGAATGATCCTTTCAGATTGGCAGTCTGTCTATGGATGGAATGCTATACTGAAGTTCAATCTAGTTCCTAGGGCTTTTTGGAGACTACCCTAGAATCTAGAAGTGAACCTAGGATCTCTATCAGACACAATAGACACTGGCACTCCATGCAACCTCACCACTTCATTATTGTACAGTTTGGCCAATCTTTCTAGGATGTGATCCATCCTCACTGGTAAAAAGTGTGCAAACTTGGTCAATCTATCAATAATAATCCAAACTGCATCATGATTCTTTTGTGTACGTAAAAGTCCAGTCATGAAATCCATAGTGATTCTTTCTCATTTCCACTTGGGAATTGGCAATGGCTGTAGCAACCCTGCAGGCACTTAGTGTTTTGCCTTTACTTGCTGACAAGTTAGGCATTTGGCAATATATTCTGCAATATCTTTCTTCATTCTTCTCCACCAATAGTGCTCTTTCACACTTTTGTACATTTTGGTTCCACCAGGGTGCATTGCAAAAGGTGAATCATGTGCTTCCTTTAAAATGGTCTGCCTCAGTTCAACATTCTTAGGAATGCACATTCTGCCCTTATATAACAACAAGCCCTCATCATTTATTGATAATTCTAGTTTCTTGCCATCCCGAGCCTCTTCCATCAACTTCACATACTTATCATCCTTCTGTGCAACTGCTTTAATTTGTCCTGCTAGCATTAGCTTCACTTGCCAAGTAGCTACCATCTGCCCATCTTTATTAATCTCCAAATTAGCATGCAATGCCCTTAACTCATGCACCATGGACAATGGAGAAACCCTCAAACCATCCATAGTCTTGCGACTTAAAGCATCAGCTACAACATTAGCTTTTCTAGGCTGATAGTCTATCAAATAATCATAATCTTTTATCAACTCTAACCATTTCCTCTGCCTCAAATTTAACTCCTTTTGTGTGCCCAAGTACTTAAAACTTTTATGATCTGTGTATATATAACATCTCTCCCCATACAAGTAATGTCTCCAGATCTTCAAGGCAAAGACAATGGCTGCTAGCTCCAAGTCATGTGTAGGATAATTTCTCTCATGCGGTTTAAGCTGGCGTGAAGCATAGGCAATGACATTCCTATCTTGCATCAACACCCAGCCCAATCCGTTATGAGAAGCATCACTAATATGGTATACTCCTTATCCAAAGTGGGCAAGGTTGAGACTGGAGCTTTATTTAAATGCCTCTTTAACTGATCAAAACTTTCCTGGCACCGATCAGTCCACTGAAATTTTACATCCTTCCTAAGTAGCTTGATCAGAGGAGATGCTAGCATGGAGAATCCCTTCATAAACCTTCGGTAATACCCAGCTAAACCAAGGAAACTCCGAACTTCGGTGACATTTCTAGGTGGCTTCCAATTAAGAATGGCTTCTACTTTGCTAGGATCCACTTGGATACCCTCTGCAGGTACAATGTGCCCCAAAAATGTAATCTCCTTTAGCCAAAACTCACATTTCGACAGTTTGGCATGCAACTGCTTCTCCCTCAAAGTCTGTAATACTATCCTTAAGTGCTTGTCATGTTCCTTTGCATTCTTTGAGTACATTAAAACATCATCAATGAAAACCACAACAAACTGGTCCAAATATGGCCTAAAGATAGTGTTCATCAGGCCCATAAAAGCAGCTGGAGCATTAGTCAACCCGAATGGCATTACCAAGTACTCATAGGGGCCATACTGAGTCCTAAAGGCAGTTTTAGGAATACTTTGCTCCTGCACCCTCAACTGGTAGTAGCCTGATCTCAAGTCAATCTTGGAGAATACAGTTGCATCTTACAATTAATTAAATAGATCATCGATCCGTAGCAGAGGATATCTATTCTTTATGGTCACCTTATTCAACTATCTGTAGTCTATGCATAGGCAGAGAGTACCATCCTTCTTCTTTACAAATAATACTGGTGCTCCTCAAGGTGACATGCTAGGGCAGATGAAACCCTTATCTAACAATTCCTGCAATTGCACCGTCAACTCTTTCAACTCAGCAGGTGCCATCCTATAAGGAGTGATGGAGATTGGCTCCACACCAGGCATAGTCCCAATTTCAAACTGCACCTCTCTTTCCGGAGGCAATCCCGGCAATTCTTTCGGAAAGACATCCAAAAAATCCCATATCGTAGGAATATCTTTAAGATCTGGACTCCCCACCTGAGTGTCTATCACATGAGCTAGATAAGCTTCACATCCCTTTCTAATCATCTTTCTAGCAAGTGTAGCTGAAATGATGTTAGATGGCAATAACTACCTCTCCCCATCCCATGTATCACTATGTCTGCATACTTGGAAAGACCAAAAGTGACTGTCTTTAGTCTACAGTCGATCATGGCGTGATGCCTAGCTAACCAATCCATGCCCAAGATGATATCATAATCTCGAAAGGGCATGTCAATTAAGTTTGATAGGAATGTATATCCTTGGATCACCAAAGGACAATCCTTATACAATTTGTTCACCCTAACCTCTTGCCTTAAGGGACTAGTCACTAGCACATCATAATCTATTTTCAAGCAAGGAATGGAAACAGAATATGCAATACTGGCACTAACATAAGAATGTGTAGAACTAGGGTCTAACAACACATATACATCTCTATCGAAGAAAGTACCAGCCACAACATCTGATGCCTCAGCTTCCTCCCTCTGGCGTATGGTGTACACCCTGGCTGATGCACCTTTCTGTTCTGGTTGGCTCGCTGTGCCCTGGCTACTAGAAGTGTTATCTCTACCCCTGCCTCGGCCTCTACTAGCTGTCTGTTGTCCTCTAGAAGCAGAACCTTCAACAGATCCCTCAGTGGTGGTAGGCAGTCCAGACCTGCGAGCACTAGTGCAATCTCTAGCAAAATGCTCATTTCCACCACAGTTGTAACAGGCTCCTATGGCCTTATAACATACTCCTCCATGATTCCTGCCACAAGTTTCACAAGTAAGAGTAGGAAAGGAACCCCTAGATGTCTGCTGTTCGGATCTAAGTGGCCTCTGCCCTAAGAATCTTCCCCTACTAGATCCTCTGTTACTTGGTCCCCCAAAGCTCTTTCTCTTACATGAATTGTTACTTCGACTCTGACTTGTAGGCTTACTGCTCTTCTCTTTTTCAATGGTTACCTTCTCAGATGCCCCTTCCCGTTTTATCCTTTCCAATTCAAGGGCCTGTGATATCAACCCAGAGAAGTTGTCATGTCGAAACCCAACCACTTGCAATCTCAAACTAAGCCTCAAACTGTTTGCATCTGTCTCTACTGGTAATGAGTAGGCTTCCAGCATTGTGGTTGAGGCGGGAAAAGTCTCTCTCATACTCGGCTAAAGTCCTATTCCTTTGCTTTAAACTAAGAAACTCCTGTAGCTTCATATCTACATATGTGTCAGAACATACTTCTGTCTAAATTCTCTGAGAAAGTCATCCCATGTCAACACAGGGGGCTCAACCAAACTATGAGGAATGGTCTTCCACCACTCATATGCATCTCCATGCAGTAGAGAGACCGAGTATTCGAACTTCAAATCATCGGTGCAGTGCAGTTTCTTGAATACTCTCTCCATCCGTTCTAACCATTGCTCAACTTCCAATGGGTCCACTATACCCTTAAACTCTATCACCCCATACTTCATTAACTTTTCAGACTGTCTGGCTGGAGGTGGTGATTGCACTAGAGGTGCTTGCACAGGAGCTTGGATTGGAATATTATCAGCCATTTACATAAATAGTGTAGCCATCTGTTGAGCGAACTAAGCAGTAAATTGCATAGGCGGGATAGGTGCAGTTGACCCACTGGCATTCTGAGGAGCTGGCCATCTGTATCTCAGCTGCTACGGATTGTTCTACCGTGTGATCCCCCTCTTCCATACCAAAACATAAAGAATTCTACTTCCTGGACAACCAACACAAGGAGATTTTCCTCAATTAGTCCATATTTATGATGTAATGCACTATATGTATAAATTAATGACAGTTGAGCAGTTGTACTTATCAAAATTTTTCAAACATGCAATTTCAAAACTTTTATAAAAACCAAGGCTCTGATACCACTAAAACATGTCACACCTTATCCCTTGTAAGGCATCACATGTTCCCGTAGCATACCTAATGAATTACCGAACCACACCTACTGATAACCCATTAGTTATGTTATAAGGGATTTTAAACAAATTATAACCTTTTTATCTTATCAATTCTTTTGCAAAAAACTGCATGGGAATAGTTAAAATTCAATGCAAACATTCATTGAAAATAATGATAAATATTGCAAATGTTACATTTCCATAAGTCTCAAAATAAAATACAAATAGTTACAACCTCAAAATACTTTAGTAATGCAGTGCTTTTTAATACAAACTGCTCAATGTTTGTACATCCATACATATAAGTACAAAATACATTCAAAGGAATCACAAGGGTATACCTAACATAAATATCCACAATCAATACCAAAATGCTACTTCCAAGTCTCTCACTCGGCAGCTTTCTCCTTTCCCTTACTTGCGACAGCATAAAGAAGCTATCGTTGAGTATATCACTCAGTGGTGCACAACTAATAACTTTAAAACTTAAGGTAAAATACAACTTGTCAAAGCCTAATAAATCACATTTTTCTTAAGCATGAAAACTTCACAATAGCTCTAAGCATTTGGAATAACATTTCAAATGAGAGATCACACTTCATAAATCACAATTCACAAAGCATTAGTGTTGCCAACATCAACACACAGTTTAGGCCATGACACAAAACTTCACGATCAGTGCCGTGTTGTACACCACGACAAAGCAATCTCAACCTCACTAACCGTTATTAATGAGGGAAGGGCTAACTAGCTAATGAGTACTCATGTAGTCTTATCCCACTAACCGTTATTAATGGGAGACATAATCATATCAAATATCAAACCCTAAGTAGCCATTACTACTGGAGAGTTCCGAATGGACTGTTATGCTAACTGTGGTTTCAAAACAACTTTCAAGAGTTTCAAAATCAATAATCACGTTTGCAAAACAATAGCGTATTCAAATCATCATAAAACCCAAAAAAGGGGTGGCAACACACAAATTTCTCAAATGTAAGAGAAAAACCATATCTCATTCAAAATAAACTCATTTCAAATCAAACTCATTCAAATAAATTCATTCAAATCAATTTACAAAGTTAAAACAAAGAAAAAGGTTAGTTGTGCACAAACCTTCAATAATTCTCCTTCCTTATTACCTATTTCTCCATGTTCGTTCTAACTTCTTTTTCTACTGAAAATATACAAATAGAATACCTCAATACTAATCTTAATTTCTGCCAAGAACTCATTACATGAATGTCTAATGCATCCCAAGTTCGCTTTGCAAAGTTTAGAAAATTTTGGTTTTGGACAACTTGGTGCCCTAATCTTTGAACCCAATTTTTACCTAGTTTTGATAATAATTTGGTGAGGTGTTCTTCATGAAAATTGTTCATCTGGGTCTTAACTTTATTTTACTTTTTGAATTGCTAGATTCGGAGCTGTGTAGCTCAAGTTATGACTAAAACAGGGTTACTATTTACATCACTATTCATCCTGCAGTTTCAGTTCTGGCAGATTTAACAATCCAACTTCGTTCAGCAATTTGATCAAGTTAAGTCCATAATTTGATCTAATGTTCTTCATATGAAATGTTCTACTATGTCTTAGGTTTCCATCAGTTTAAGAATTGCCTAAGTCAGAGTTTTCTAGAGAGAGTTATGGCCATGCAAAGTTTACTGTTGATATGGTAAAACTGCAGATTTCTAGATTTCTGCAGATTCAGTGATTCAACTTTGCATAGCAATTTGATTGGGTTAAGTCCATAATTTGGCCTCAAGTTCTTCATATAAAATGTTCTACTATGTTTTAAGTTTCTATCGGTTCAAGAATCACCTAAATCGGAGTTTTTTAGAGAGAGTTATGGCCATGCAAATTTTACTGTTCATATGGTCAAATTCTGCAGGTTCCAGAATTTTGTCTCTAAGTTCAAGGCTCATTTGGATAGCTTAAGGTCATTTCTGGGGCAGGATATCTTCATGAAAATTCTAGCCCTATGTCTTAAGTTTCATTTTCAATTGATTTCACACCAATTGGAGTTGTGTAGCTTAAGTTATGGGCTTCCAAACACACTGAATTCAGTGTGCAAAATTCTACCCTAAGTTCAATTTTTCATTTCTTCAATTACTTCCATTAACCAACCTCAATTCATATTTAATTCACCCAAAATGACTGTAATTTAGCATTGAGACATCAATGGCACTTCCTAGCACAAACCCCACAACTTTCAAACACCAAAGTTTGTAATTTTCCCTAATCCTACCATTTCATTACTTTTATTTATCAACCCAATGCCAATTCAAACTAAATAAACCTCAAATGATCATAATTTAACACTACACACACCAATTTCACTCTAGCACCAAAGTTCCAATTTTCCCATGAACCCTAATCTCACATAATTAAATTTATACACATTTCATGCAATTTCTTTGCCCCAATCATGTATACTACTTCAACTAAGCTTAATCTCATCTTTAATTTCATTCAAAGACATCAAACCCTAACTTTTCTCCAATTTGGCCAAAATCGTAGTTTAGATTCCATACATGTTTTTTTTTTTTCATTTTCTTATGAAATTTCATTATAATCTAACTAAAATTAAGGTTTGTATAGCTAATCTAACATAAAAAGGAAGCTTACCTCAAGTGACCACTTCTAATCTTCAAGTTCTTCCAATTCTTTTGTTCTCTTAGCTTTTAATCTCTTAATCAAGGATAAATTTGATGTTTTCTACAAATTAGATAGAAAACCCATGGAGAAAAAGTGGGGAAAATCAAGAGTTGAGAGAGGTTGTAAGTAGAAGAATGAAGAAAGAAGAAATAAAAGAGAGGAAGAGGGAGAGAGTGTGGGGGGGCACAATGGGGGAGAAAGAGAAGAAATGACTTTTCAATTTGTCTTATCTTTTATATATATTTATTCCCAAAATTAGTTTATTTCAATTAAAAATTTTAATTGTGTCAAAAATGTCATAAAACTTACAATTTTATTTCCTTTCTTTTATTTTTATATTTACACTACATTTTCCTTAATATTTCTTCATAATTCAATAATTTATTTTCATTTAATTTAATTAACATTTTGGTTAAAAGTCAACTCTTTAGGTGAAATGACTAAAATGCCCCTCATCTGGTTATAATCCTTCTTTTTTCAATATACCCAGTGAGTCCTCATATTTTTGCGTCACTTGAATTTTTGTTGAGTCTATTTTAATTAATTTTCTATTTATTTTTGGTCCTCAGGGTGTCTTTGAATAATACTAGTTACGGACTAAAAATGGTACTATTCGTAACTCGGAGGTTCAGGATGTTACAATCAGTGCATATAATCTTTAGACCCGAGATAACACAGTTATCTTTTATATAGGTGGTTTGAGTTTGATACTGCTTTCATACTTGTACTGTGTATGTGTATATGGGCATGTGTTGGCTCCTACTAGTTATATATGGAGATAGGTGTTGATCAAGATGGAATCACATTGCAGTAAATAGGAATAAAATCCTATGTTCATTTAATTGTTCTTGATGTTTCAAGTTCCTGGCCAGGACAGACAGATTTAGTCAGAAAAGAGTTTCTGACCGGAAAATCTAATTAATCGAGTACTAGAATTAAAAGAGAATATAATATTTGTAACACCCCTAAGTTCGGTAGTGCGTTCTACTGCTCCGGTGACCAGTGCTGTCCGGACGGCTAGGAAGCCTAGAACTACATTTCAATATGAATGAGGAGACATAAAATAATGAAATACAAGAAGAGAAAATACAAGAAAAACAAAGGAAAAATAATAGCAAAGAAATGTGACTAAGTTAAGCTAGCCGAGAACCCTAGCGATGGGTGATCAGAGGAAGTCACGGCGTGGACCGTTGACTAGCCACGATTTGCGGGGAACCCTGGAAAATATTTTTAGGACTTAAATAGACCCTTGTTGAAGAATAAATATCATTAGAAATATCAAAGAAAAATTAAATAAATAGTACAAAGAAAAGTGAGAAATCGAAAAGCAGAGACAAAACCCAGTATCTGAAAAATCGGGAACATAACTTGAACAGGCATTATGGTCATTTGACATCCCGAATTGTCTTTTGACCTAAATGTCCATTAAAAATAAATAATATTACACTTAGAAAATGAAATGAAAAATTAATTTGGTGGTACCTAAAATAAATAGCTAAAATCAAGGGTTTAATGTGGGATTAAGTGAAAGTTTAGCTTAAAATATGATTTAATTTTTTAGTGGACCACTAAGGAATTAATTAAACACATAGTGGGACATGTGTACACTTAATATGCAGCTGACTCTCCATATTCGCCACATGAATTCACCATCGCCGTGAATGAAGCTGAGTGGAAACTCCATAGACAGTTTTCATGCAAGGTTTATTAACTCTCCATTTTCAACTCCAACCTCTTAGGTTTCTTCATTAAACTTTGTCTACACATCACAAGGAAGATATTGATACCAATTTTGAGAAGTTTGGTGAAGGTTTAGCAAGTTACAATCAAAGGTAAGTTTACATTTTTTGAGAATTCCTTTGTTAAGTTTTGTGTGCATGTTATGGGTGTTGGTTTGGTGAAGGAAAATTTTGAGTTTGAAGAGTTATTGTTGTTTTCATTTTGGACAGCCATGAGTCACGTTTTTGATGAGATATTTGTGCATATAATTGATGAGAAATAATGTTGATCATGGTGATTTAGTAACCTAGTGAATTATTTAATGTTTATATGGTGATTTATGCACTTGGATGGGAATTGGTAACTTGGACGGCACTTTGATGTTGAAGAAGATCTGAGGCAGCTTGGGAACACTTGAGTAATTGTATGTATTGAAGGAAGTGTGGGCAGAATATTGACCTAGAAGGATTGATGATATGTATGTAGATTGATATTGAAAAGTGTATGTAAGATTTGTAATGGTTAGGTGTGTATGTAATGGTACTTAGAAATTGTAAATGTAAATTATACTTGGTGCGTTGAGGGTAATGGTAATCTGTCCAAAATAATGTTAATGTAAAGTAGAAAATGCTTTTGGTAATGTACCAAAACAGATTGGTAGGGTATGGAAGTAAACTTTGCAAGGTAAATATGTGTTTGAAGTGGGGTGTGAAAGGCATAGTGAGGGCAGTGTACATTTTAGCCTATAACCTTAAATGTGTAATCTCAATTGGTATGAGACCAATTGGAGGTGAAACTAGGCACAAAATGTGCCAACTTTCATTGAGAAAACATACCAAAATTCTGCTTGCAAGGTGACCTAAAAAAATGACCAATTCGGATTAGGTGCAATTAGGACCTGAAAAATGACCAATTGGGCAGCAGTGAGTGTTTAGGCCATAACTCACTCAAACCAGGTCCAATTGACCTGAAATTTTGACCAAGAATAGTTAAGATCCATACCTACAAGTCTTATGAAGACACCAAAGCCCAGAAATGACCATAAGCAAGTCAAACAACTTGCACAAGTTCGGGTCCAAAAACTGGCCGAACCAGAGTTGACCAAATTGACCAAAAATTGACCTAATTGGTACCATTTGACCAGCAATAGTATAATGACCATAACTTGGTCTACTTAACTCAGATTGACCTGAAATTTTGCCCCTTGTGCAATAAGACCTAGATCTACAAGTTTGTAGTTTTGACCAAAACCCGAAAACCGAGGGAACTAGGCCGTCCGGCTAGGTCAAACCAGTATCCCGGAATCCAGCAATTTGCATTAAAGTGCACTAAGCAAGGAAATGAATTTGGTAAAACATACCAAACCTAAAACCCTATCGAATGTGACATATTAACGACACTAAAACCTAATTTACCTAAAACGCAACGAGGGTCGGTATATTAGGTGATTAAGTGAATAATTGAGTTCAGTGCATTATTTACCAAACACCATCGATAGAGACAGTTTAATTTAGTACTGAAACACTTCAAATTGTGTTTCTCAGTTAACAAGGACTCAGCAAAAGGGAAGGAAACACTGAGTCCAGACCAGGGGGACAATCATCAGAGGTTTGTGCCCAACTAGTTTTCAACTGATTTTGTTCTGAATAATATTTCATATGATTAATTATATGTTATTGTTTTAAATTGTGTTTGTGCACAACGGCTATTTCTTTTGAAATTTTCAATTGAAATAAATATTGACTATTTGTATATTATTGTTTTAAATTGTGTTTGTGCACAACAACTATTTCTTTTGAATTATTTTCAATTGAAATAAATTATGACTACTTGTATATTATTGTTTTAAATTGTGGAAATGTACTTGAATGGATATTTATTGCTTGAAAAGTATTGTAAATGATTTGAAACTGTGAGAAACTGTTTGAATGGTATTTGATGGATACTTATTGATTGAAGAGCACTGTAAATGGTTTTTGTGGAAATTGAAGTGAATTACGAATTGTGTTGCCATTTTGTGAATGAAATTATAACTTTGGAAATTTATTGGATTCTTACGGATCATTTGAATAAAATGTTTGGAATTGTTTTGACTCACAATTGGCATGACACTGATACTATGTTCCTCCTCCATTAATGGGGTGAGTGTGATTATTCCTCCCTCTTTGACTTATCAGTCTGGGGTGAGTATGATTATGTTCCTCCCTCTTGACTTCCCAGTCTGAGGTGAGTGTGGATGAGTACTCATTATATAGCTAGCTTCCTCCCTCATTGATTTCGATTATTGGGGTGAGTATGTCTTGTCGTGGTGTACAACACGGCATATATGGAAAAAATTGTGTCATGGCCTAAATTGTGTTATTGATTGGCAACATTGTATTATTCAGTTATTTGATCGAATTGTGTTATTGATTTGCAAAACGATATTATTCAGTTATTTGATCGAATTGTGTTATTGATTTGCAAAACGATATTATTCAGTTATTTGATCGAATTGTGTTATTGATTTGCAAAACGATATTATTCAGTTATTTGATCGAATTGTGTTATTGATTCGCAAAACGATATTACTCAGTTATTTGGTCGAATTGTGTTATTGATTTGCAAAACGATATTATTCAGTTATTTGATCAAATTGTGTCATTGATTGGAAAAACTGTGTTATTCAGTTATTTGATCAAATTGTGCATGAATTGGCAATACGGTATTCTTAAACTATTTGACTAAATTGTGTTATTATGAATTTTGATAATTTGTGAATTGGAGTTTAAATTCCTTATGACATTCATTGTCTTGAATTTAACTATGGTTTTAAGTATCCACTATTGATATGATTTATGAATTGTGAATTAAAATTGTATTTGGTTAATGTTGTGCACCACTGAGACATTGTCTCAGCGATAGCTTTTTATTGCTGTCGCAGGTAGAGAGACAGACAGGGCAGCAGACTAGGCTGCTAATACATCCAGATGAGGATTACCAGTATAATGAGTATACCAATATTTTGCATTTTGTCTTGTAATGTATGACCTTTGTATGTACATTTTGTTTTTGGTTTTGAGCAGTTGTAAATTCAAATTGTACCTTGAAGTTGTAAATTTATTATGAGTTATTTGACTTGTAAAAATTGTATTATATTTCCTTATCTCAGACTTTGAAAAATTTCTATGGAATTGAGTTGAGGAATGTGTTGTATTGAGAAAAATGTTGGAGTTGAGATTTGGAAAATAATTGAAGTGTTTTTTACAGGTTTTCTGAAGAACTGTTTTGTCCAAAATACAAATGGCACCTTGCCAAAATTTTTACAGATATTCCAAATAAATCAAACGAGTTAGTTGTTTCACTTTAGTTCACCAAAGTCTTTAACACCTGTAAATAGTGCTCACCACTGTAAAAGAAGTAAGAAAAGTTTTTAAAATCCCTTGTAGTGTATTTAATGGGTTATCGATGAAGCGGAGTTGGTAATTCATTAGGTATACTACGGGATCATGTTATGCCTTACAGAGGGGTAGGGTGTGACATGTTTTAGTGGTATCAGAGCAAAGTTTTTAAATTCTGTTTTCACATGTTATTTGAATATTCTTTCTTCACAGTACAACTGCTCAATATGATTGTTTGATACATACAGTACATTACATTATAAATATGCACTAACGGGAGGAAATCTCCTTGTATTATTGTACAGGAGGTCTAGAATCCTCGCATTGACTATGGAAGAGGGTGATCATTTAGTCGATCAATCTATAGAGGCTGAGGTGCAAAGGGATGCCCCAACCGTACATAATGTTAGTGGTTCAAAGACCAGCCCCTCTGACAGCATTTCTGCTCGATTCGCTCGGCCAAAGATGGTCGCAATGTCCCAACAAATGGTGGTAATGTGCCTACTCAAGTCCCAATCTGACACGATGGTACAACCACGATCTTACGCAAAGGCGAGATGATAAATTGATGAAATATGGGGCTCTGAGTTCAAGGGACAGAGATCCTCTAGAAGTGAACAATGGTTAGAGAGGAAGGATAGAGTATTCAAGAAACTGCATTGTGCAGGAGCTCGATTTGAATACTCGGTATCTTTGCTCTGGGGATGCTTATGACTGTGGAAAACCATTCCCCACATGCAGTAGAACTGCAGATTAACATGGAATGACTTTCTCAGGAATTCGCATGAAATATGTCCCCGATGCTTATGTGGACCGGAAGTGCAAGAGTTCCTAAGTCCAAACAGGGAACAGATCAGTGGCTGAGTATGAAAGAGAATTTTTCCGCCTGAGCCATTATGCAGTAAGTCTACTTTCTACCAGTAGGGAGAGATGCAAGAGGTTTGAAACCGGCTTGAAGCCCAGTATCAGATTACAAGTAGTCGGCTTCAAACACACTAACTTCTCTAAACTTATTTCTCAAGCTCTAGAGTTAGAAAGAATTGAGTCCAAGTTGCTCTGAGAAAAAGAAATCGAGAGAAGAAAAAGAGGGAAATTCAGAGAACGAGTTCTAGTGGTCTTACTGGAAAGAGGAAAAACTTTGGGGGATACAACAGAGATAGTAAGAAGTCCATTAGAGATAGATCTTCTGGACAGAAACCACCCCGATCCGATCAGCAAACTCAACAGAAACCCAGAAATGCGCTGTCAGATCGACTTTGTGAAACTTGTGGTAAACCACATAGTGGGGTATGTTATAGAGCCGTAGGAGCATGTTTTAACTGTGGAGAGACTGGTCATTTTGCTAGGGATTGTGTAAATCCAGGTCGTTCTGGATCATTTACTACACCAAAGGGATCAACCCAAGTTTCTACCCCAAATAGTTCACCATCAGTTAGTAGAGGCAAAGGTAGAGGTAGGGGTAGTACACCTAGAAGTCAGACTACTGTGAATCAGCCAAAACAGGGTGATGCTTCAACTAGAGTATACGCTATACGACAGAAAAGAAATGAGACTTTTGACATCATTCTGGTACTTTCTCAATTAGCAACTAAGATATATATATGTATTGTTTGACACAGAGTTTGCATATTTTTACGTTAGTGTTAGAACTATATGTTCTGTTGTTATTCCTTTACAGGGGAATAAATTTTGACGCATTAGTGATTAGCCCTTAAGATAAGGATTGTGATAATAAGTGAAATTAGTTTTGAAAGAGTTTATCGGCGAAAAGTATTTTCTAACACACCATAAATTATAAAGCTAATTGGCGAGCCTACTTAATGTAAGGCAAGAGGACGTAAAAGTAAGATGCAGTAATGGAATTACTCTAGATGAGGGCAAGGAGGTTACTGTTAGAAATTGCTAATGGATATTGTAATCAGAATAAGATTCGAATATCAGTGAATTCAAAAAGAATAAAAGATAGCAAAGTTTGATCTATTGGGATGTATCGTAGTAACTATGCAATGTTCTTGATGTTTATACTGTAAGCTGCAGATTACAGTACTGACTTGAGATTATTGTGTAGAGCTACGTACTACCCGATAGTACACCTAGCTGAGAATAGTTGCCAACGGCATCTGTTTTGGTATAGTTATGCCAGGACAGAATTTTATTGTTGGAATTAAGTTGAAAATCCTACTTAGAGATCTAAAACTCCAAAAGTTAGAATATCGAAAGGTTATAGTTCAGTACAAAAGGAAGTAAGTTATAGAATATTGACAGATAAAAAGAGTTATGAAAGTAGAGAATTGAACAGTTGATTCATGTGTAACAAAGAAATATTACGAATGTGAGGAAGACTATGGACTAGAATGGTCAGAGGACCAATGACTGATGAATGATTCTAACATGACCTCAAGGGTCATTCAAGAAGGAACGTGAACTGAAATATTAGACAACACAATAGTAAGAAGAGATTGGTGTTATCCAAACAAAGTAAACATTGTATTAGATTGTTAAAAGTCTTATACAAATTTGAGAAAAAGAAGATTATACGATCATATAGAAAGGAGAAATAAACGTATGACTATTGTAAGATGGCTACTGGGTAAAAATTTCGTGGACGAAATTTATTTAAGGGGGGGAGAATTGTAACACCCCTAAGTTCGGTAGTGCGTTCTACTGCTCCGGTGACCAGTGCTGTCCGGACGGCTAGGAAGCCTAGAACTACATTTCAATATGAATGAGGAGACATAAAATAATGAAATACAAGAAGAGAAAATACAAGAAAAACAAAGGAAAAATAATAGCAAAGAAATGTGACTAAGTTAAGCGGCGAGAACCCTAGCGATGGGTGATCATGCCAGGGAAGTCACGGCGTGGACCGTTGACTAGCCCGGATGCGAGGAACCACGGAAAATATTTTTAGGACTTAAATAGACCCTTGTTGAAGAATAAATATCATTAGAAATATCAAAGAAAAATTAAATAAATAGTACAAAGAAAAGTGAGAAATCGAAAAAGCAGACAAAACCCTGTCTGAAAAATCGGAACATAACTTGAACAGGGCATTATGGTCATTTGACATCCCGAATTGTCTTTTGACCTAAATGTCCATTAAAAATAAATAATATTACACTTAGAAAATGAAATGAAAAATTAATTTGGTGGTACCTAAAATAAATAGCTAAAATCAAGGGTTTAATGTGGGATTAAGTGAAAGTTTAGCTTAAAATATGATTTAATTTTTTAGTGGACCACTAAGGGAATTAATTAAACACATAGTGGGACATGTGTACACTTAATATGCAGCTGAAACTCCATCTTCTCCACATGAATTCAACATTGCCGTGAATGAAGGTGAGAGGAAACTCCATAGCCATTTTTCATGCAAGCTTTCTTAACTCTCCATTTTCAACTCCAACCTCTTAGGTTTCTTCATTAAACTTTGTCTACACATCACAAGGAAGATATTGATACCAATTTTGAGAAGTTTGGTGAAGGTTTAGCAAGTTACAATCAAAGGTAAGTTTACATTTTTTGAGAATTCCTTTGTTAAGTTTTGTGTGCATGTTATGGGTGTTGGTTTGGTGAAGGAAAATTTTGAGTTTGAAGAGTTATTGTTGTTTTCATTTTGGACAGCCATGAGTCACGTTTTTGATGAGATATTTGTGCATATAATTGATGAGAAATAATGTTGATCATGGTGATTTAGTAACCTAGTGAATTATTTAATGTTTATATGGTGATTTATGCACTTGGATGGGAATTGGTAACTTGGACGGCACTTTGATGTTGAAGAAGATCTGAGGCAGCTTGGGAACACTTGAGTAATTGTATGTATTGAAGGAAGTGTGGGCAGAATATTGACCTAGAAGGATTGATGATATGTATGTAGATTGATATTGAAAAGTGTATGTAAGATTTGTAATGGTTAGGTGTGTATGTAATGGTACTTAGAAATTGTAAATGTGAATTATACTTGGTGTGTTGAGGGTAATGGTAATCTGTCCAAAATAATGTTAATGTAAAGTAGAAAATGCTTTTGGTAATGTACCAAAACAGATTGGTAGGGTATGGATGTAAACTTTGCAAGGTAAATGTGTTTGAAGTGGGGTGTGAAAGGCATAGTGAGGGCAGTGTACATTTTAGCCTATAACCTTAAATGTGTAATCTCAATTGGTATGAGATCAATTGGAGGTGAAACTAGGCACAAAATGTGCCAACTTTCATTGAGAAAACATACCAAAATTCTGCTTGCAAGGTGACCTAAAAAAATGACCAATTCGGATTAGGTGCAATTAGGACCTGAAAAATGACCAATTGGGCAGCAGTGAGTGTTTAGGCCATAACTCACTCAAACCAGGTCCAATTGACCTGAAATTTTGACCAAGAATAGTTAAGATCCATACCTAAAAGTCTTATGAAGACACCAAAGCCCAGAAATGACCATAAGCAAGTCAAACAACTTGCACAAGTTCGGGTCCAAAAACTGGCCAAACCAGAGTTGACCAAATTGACCAAAAATTGACCTAATTGGTACCATTTGACCAGCAATAGTATAATGATCATAACTTGGTCTACTTAACTCGGATTGACCTGAAATTTTGCCCCTTGTGTAATAAGACCTAGATCTACAAGTTTGTAGTTTTGACTGAAACCCGAAAACCGAGGGAACTAGGCCGTCCGGCTAGGTCAAACCAAGATCCCTAATCCAAAGAATTTGCATTAAAGTGCACTAAGCAAGGAAATGACTTTGGTAAAACATACCAAACCTAAAACCCTATCGAATGTGACATATTAACGACACTAAAACCTAATTTACCTAAAACGCAACGAGGGTCGGTATATTAGGTGATTAAGTGAATAATTGAGTTCAGTGCATTATTTACCAAACACTATCGATAGAGACAGTTTAATTTAGTACTGAAACACTTCAAATTGTGTTTCTCAGTTAACAAGGACTCAGCAAAAGGGAAGGAAACACTGAGTCCAGACCAGGGGGACAGTCATCAGAGGTTTGTGCACAACTAGTTTTCAACTGATTTTGTTCTGAATAATATTTCATATGATTAATTATATGTTATTGTTTTAAATTGTGTTTGTGCACAACGGCTATTTCTTTTGAAATTTTCAATTGAAATAAATATTGACTATTTGTATATTATTGTTTTAAATTGTGTTTGTGCACAACAACTATTTCTTTTGAATTATTTTCAATTGAAATAAATTATGACTACTTGTATATTATTGTTTTAAATTGTGGAAATGTACTTGAATGGATATTTATTGCTTGAAAAGTATTGTAAATGATTTGAAACTGTGAGAAACTGTTTGAATGGTATATGATGGATACTTATTGATTGAAGAGCACTGTAAATGGTTTTTGTGGAAATTGAAGTGAATTACGAATTGTGTTGCCATTTTGTGAATGAAATTATAACTTTGGAAATTTATTGGATTCTTACGGATCATTTGAATAAAATGTTTGGAATTGTTTTGACTCACAATTGGCATGACACTGATACTATGTTCCTCCTCCATTAATGGGGTGAGTGTGATTATTCCTCCCTCTTTGACTTATCAGTCTGGGGTGAGTATGATTATGTTCCTCCCTCTTGACTTCCCAGTCTGAGGTGAGTGTGGATGAGTACTCATTATATAGCTAGCTTCCTCCCTCATTGATTTCGATTATTGGGGTGAGTATGTCTTGTCGTGGTGTACAACACGGCATATATGGAAAAAAATTGTGTCATGGCCTAAATTGTGTTATTGATTGGCAACATTGTATTATTCAGTTATTTGATCGAATTGTGTTATTGATTTGCAAAACGATATTATTCAGTTATTTGATCGAATTGTGTTATTGATTTGCAAAACGATATTATTCAGTTATTTGATTGAATTGTGTTATTGATTTGCAAAACGATATTATTCAGTTATTTGATCGAATTGTGTTATTGATTTGCAAAACGATATTATTCAGTTATTTGATCAAATTGTGTCATTGATTGGAAAAACTGTGTTATTCAGTTATTTGATCAAATTGTGCATGAATTGGCAATACGGTATTCTTAAACTATTTGACTAAATTGTGTTATTATGAATTTTGATAATTTGTGAATTGGAGTTTAAATTCCTTATGACATTCATTGTCTTGAATTTAACTATGGTTTTAAGTATCCACTATTGATATGATTTATGAATTGTGAATTAAAATTGTATTTGGTTAATGTTGTGCACCACTGAGACATTGTCTCGATAGCTTTATTGTCGCAGTAGAGAGCAGACAGGCAAAGACTAGGCTGCTAATACATCCAGTGAGGGATTACCTGGTATAATGAGTATACCAATATTTTGCATTTTGTACTGTAATGTATGACACTGTATGTACATTTTGTTTTTGGTTTTGAGCAGTTGTAAATTCAAAGTATACCTTGAAGTTGAAAATTTATTATGAGTTATTTGACTTGTAAAAATTGTATTATATTTCCTTATCTCAGACTTTGAAAAATTTCTATGGAATTGAGTTGAGGAATGTGTTGTATTGAGAAAAATGTTGGAGTTGAGATTTGGAAAATAATTGAAGTGTTTTTTACAGGTTTTCTGAAGAACTGTTTTGTCCAAAATACAAATGGCACATTGCCAAAATTTTTACAGATATTCCAAATAAATCAAACGAGTTAGTTGTTTCACTTCAGTTCACCAAAGTCTTTAACACCTGTAAATAGTGCTCACCACTGTAAAAGAAGTAAGAAAAGTTTTTAAAATCCCTTGTAGTGTATTTAATGGGTTATCAGTAGACGGAGTTGGTAATTCATTAGGTATACTACGGGATCATGTTATACCTTACAGAGGGGTAGGGTGTGACAATATTAATAGCAAATGGTGTAACATCCTCCCGGTAGCAATTCCGCACAGTCTACTGTTCCGGTGACCAGTGTCGGTCCGGACAGCTAGACCTTCTGGAAAAATATTTAAACTAAAGTGAGGGACCATAATTAACTCAAATATTAATAAGAAAAATTTAGTAAAAATTTTAGAAATAAAATACAACCAAGTTAAACGAGCCGGAGCCCTAGCGAGGGGTAAACCAGAAGGAAGTTGCGGTTCTCGCAACTAGGAGCCCTAGACCCAGGAAAAATTTCATAAAATAATTTTTGGGACTCCAGAGAAGGGTCATTGAGGTTCCTATGGCATTAGAATGCAAAGAAAATAATTAGAAAAATTTTTCAATCGGTACAGACAATTTTGACCCGTTAAGCCAAACGGAGGGCATTTTGGTCATTTCGCCTTCAGAGGTGATTTTTGGCCGACTTGACCAGTTAAGTAAATAATTATAATGATCTAAAATATAAATAAATATTGCTAAAAATTGAATTGAAAATGAGTAGAGAAAAGAAGAAAAGAAAATGAAGGAAAATGCTTAATTATGACATATGATGATGTCATTTCAAAGCCCCCTCCAATCACCATTTGACAAACCAATAAAAAGAGATAAAAATGACTTAAAATGAGATAAAAAACAAAGGAAACCAGCAGTTTCCTTCTTCATACGGGCTGGAATAAGAGAGAAAGAGAGAGAAAAGGAAAAGAAAGAAAGAAAGGAAGAACGAGAAGGAGATGAACAGTAGCAGAAAAAGGGGTTCAGCAGGGCAGCATGTTTCTCTGCCGCCCAGGTGAGTTTGGCTCAACATCTATGGCTGATTTTTGGATATGTTTGAGGTATGTATGTGTCGAAGTTATGGTTAAAATTTGGTGATTGTTCAACGGTTGGATTTGGAGAAATATATTGTTGAACACAGGCTGTCTGTAGGTTGAATTCTGAATTTTGGCTACTGAAATTTGAGAAAAATAAATAGTTAGGATGCTTATAAAATTATGAAATTTGGTACAAATGATATTTGGGATGTTGAGGCTGCTGGGTTAAAATTTGGTGAATTTTAGACGTGTGGTTTATGAGATATAAATTTTTTTGCATGAGCTGTCTGAGTAAGACTGATTTCTGCAACAATTCAGATTTTGAAGGGTTGAATGAATGTTTTGATATCTCATGATATAGTGATTATTTGATGCTAAAATTTTTACTGATATTGTATAGGGATGTCTTGAATATATGGTTAAAATTTGGGATTTATCTAACAGTTAGATCATTATATATAAATTTGAATGCACAAGCTGCCAGATTGGGTATTAATGGGTGGTTGTGGATTTAAGATTTATGATAGGAGTTTAGTCCAATTTAAGGAGAAATGCTGTTGAATTTTTATTGGATATTTAATTTAGAAAAGTGAAGTTATAATTGATTATGATTATTATGATTCTAGGGGAAATCTTGAATAATAACAAGCTCAAGGTTGGTTTCAAAAAGGTTAGTGCCTATTTATACTTATACTTCTTTTATTCCATATTAAGGACTTAAAATAAGTAAGGAATTGTGAATTAAATGAATGAAATTTATGTATATGTACTCCTTGAATTTCGGCAGCCCTATTGAAGGAATAGAAATGGAGTGTTTGATGGACTTAGAGTGAACTAGAGCTTAGGTTTAAAGTGTATACATATATATATATATATAGAGAATGAAAGAGTAAATTAGGGAAATTGTGAAAAACTTTGAAATTTAGCTAGGGTTTAGGAATGAAAATTTGACTTGGCTTATGAAATGGTTAAAGAACATTCTAATGGTCAATTAGTGATCATTTGAGGTATGTTGACCATAAATTGGACTGAAAAATGGCATGGCAAAGTGGAATGGTAGGTCGCCTAAAGACAAGAAAGATGGTGGTGAGATTTCAGTCCAATTGGACTGCCATAACTTTGGCTGTGTAGGTTCAATTGGTGTTTGGCCAATTGGACATGAAACTAGGCTTATAATGGCACATTTTTGCTGAAGAAACCAAGCCCAAAAGACCAAAGCAAGTGGACCAAAAGTTGGCCCCAATCCGGATACCCTGCAAACAGCCCCTGTAGAATGACCAAATGAACAGTGGCCATAACTCACAGTAGAATGGTCAAATTGACCTGAAAGTTTTACAGCAATAAGATACGATATAGACAAACAACTTTCATGAAGAACATCACCCCAAATTATGCCATTAACCTATTCAAATTATTGGGCAAAATTAAGTTATCAAACCTGCAACTCTGCAGATTTTCACTTGAGCAGTAATGTTTGGATGGCTATAACTCTCTCTAGAAAACTCGGATTTAGGCGATTCTTGAACCGATGGAAACCTAAGGTATGGTAGAACATTTCATAAGAAGAAAGTTAGACCAAATTATGAACTTAACTTGATCAAATTACTGACCAAATTTGGACCAAAAATCTGCCAGACCCAAAATCTCATCATGAACAGTGCACGTGAACAGTAAACTTATTTTGGCCATAACTTGAGCTACAAAACTCCAGATGGAGTGATTCAAAAAAGGAAATTCAACTAGACAAAATAAGGAACAACTTTCATGTTTACTATTTCCTCAAATTCCCACTGCAACAGTGCTTAATGGAATAGTAAAGTTAAGTTTCAAAAACTGAAAATTTTGTTTCCCTTGGTTAAAGCTTAGAAATGGTATTAATGCTTAATGCCAACAAGTTTTAAATGAAAAATGTGGTATGTTTGAAGTGCCAAAGTCAGTGTACATATTCTCTATGCAAAAGTCAACTTTCTTGTTGACCAATGAAATGAATAGTGACACCAAAAGTTAAAATTCAAAGATTGAAGAATTTTAAAGTATCAAATGCCCTAGTATACCTAACAAGATTGGTTTGGATAGTTTGGCATGCCAATAGGGTATTGTTTTAGCGATCGCGAAAGGCTTTATGCTGTATTCATGGCTTTATGCCCGTATTCATGGCTTTTATGCGGTATTCATGGCTTTTATGCCCGATCATGTGATATCATGGCTTTTTAGCCATACCGATCGCATACGTGGTTGACGCTCGTCCCATGGTATGACGGCCCGAGGCATCTGCGTGTCCAAGCCAACGACCCGTTATCCACCCGATCGTCCAAGATAGGTTACTTGGGCAACCAAATGAATGGAAAAGTATAATCGTAATTGAACCGATTGTTAAAGAAAATACGAAAATTAAATATCGTGAATGATTATGATAGAATACAAAGAAACTCAAGATCATGAAGAAAATAATTAACAAAATGCATGAAGAAGTTAATAGCATAAAACGTAATTAGCCTCGACTAAACATTAAGTTGGTAATTATTCAGTTCTTATGAACACAATAGCTAAGAAATTATGATTTTTATTTGCATATTATATTTTCTTATATTATTGGCACCACTAAGCTTTATGCTTAGCGCGTCGCTTTTGCAACGCGTAGGTACTGAAGATTTGGACAGAGGGCCCGGTAGACCACAGATTGGGTAAGGCCATTCACAGTTCTGCATAGCGTCCGTGTCACCTCACAGACTACAGTGCATTGGTAGGACACTAGGTCCCATTTTGTATTTTGAGATTTTTGTAAATTTGGTAATTAAACTCTTATTTTATCATATGTATTTGAACAAATGTAATATAATTTTGTATTAATGTAAGTACTTGTAATTTGTGATTATAAATCACATGTGAGAATTTATTTATGATTTGAGTCTAATGATGATGTGAAATGACAAATAGAGAAATCGTTAAGAAATTGCTGTAACTTGATGTGATACAAAATGTGAATTGTATATGAGTACCATGAGATGAATGATTGAGAAATAAATGAAATTGACGAAATTATTCTGAGACTTTGTTGATAATTGGAGTTGGGATTGATTGAATATGATCATAGGAAGTGTTTTTCACAGGTTCCGAAGAACTGTTTTCTCCATTTTTAGCCAGACTCACGGATTTTCTATAAAATTTTCGGAACCTCAAATAAATTACAATTTCAATAAATGAATTATATTTCACAAGTTATTTTCAAAACTATGATAAAAATGAATTAAGATAAAATAGAGTGCTCCGGCACACTGAGTGGCATAACTTGCTTGGCTACACTGTAGTCGGGTAATGGGTGTCACATTTAGTGGTATCAGAGCGCGGTTTAGGCGTTTCTGGACCTAGATAGATTGCATATCATGCATTGCATTCATATGAGTCGAGGTGACACTATTGCAGATCTGTATTTCTTGTTTATTTTAGGTTAAGGTATGGAATAAGAGAGTGAAGAGACAATGAGATAGCGAATGGAGATGAGAAGGAGACTGTATTTAAGATGAAAAGGGATGAGTACATAATCGCTTTGAGGATATGATTGAGACTAGTGAGAAAGTGAAGTAGGATAAAAAGTAAAGCTGAAAAACTAAAGACGTATTATATCCTTGGCTATTAACATTGTGAAAATTTTGAGGACGAAATTTAAATAAGAGGGAAAGAGTTGTAACATCCTCCCAGAGCAATTCCACACGATCTTTATTCGGTGACCAGTGTCGGTCCGGACAGCTAGACCTTCTGGAAAAATATTTAAACTAAAGTGAGGGACCATAATTAACTCAAATATTAATAAGAAAAATTTAGTAAAAATTTTAGAAATAAAATACAACCAAGTTAAAAGAGCCGGTGCCCTAGCGAGGGGTAAACCAGAAGGAAGTTGCGGTTCTCGCAACTAGGAGCCCTAGAACCGGGAAAAATTTCATAAAATAATTTTTGGGACTCCAGAGAAGGGTCATTGAGGTTCCTATGGCATTAGAATGCAAAGAAAATAATTAGAAAAATTTTTCAATCGGTACAGACAATTTTGACCCGTTAAGCCAAACGGAGGGCATTTTGGTCATTTTGCCTTAAGAGGTGATTTTTTGTAACACCCTTCCCGTAGCAACTCCGTACATTCTACTGTTCCGGTGACCGGTGTCGGTCCGGACAGCTAGAATGTCCGGAAAAATATTTAAACTAAAGTCAGGAACCATAATTAACTCAAATATTAATAAGAAAAATTTAGTAAAAATTTTAGAAATAAAATACAACCAAGTAAAACGAGCCAGTGCCCAAGCGATGGGTAACCGGAGGGAAGTTGCGGTTCTCGCAACGAGGAGCCCTAGACCCGGGAGAAAAATTATGAAATAATTTTTGGGACTCCAGAGAAGGGTAATTGAGGTTCCCATGGCATTAGAATGCCAAGAAAATACCTAGAAAATTTTTTCAATCGGTACAGACAATTTTGACCCGTTAAGCCAAACGGAGGGCATTTTGGTCATTTCGCCTTCCGAGGTGATTTTTGGCCGACTTGTCCAGTTGAGTAAATAATTAATATGACATAAAATATGAAGAAACATTACCAAAAATTAAAGTGAAAATGAGTAGAGAAGAAGAGAAAAGAAAAATGAGAATAAATGTCAATTTTGACATCATATGATGTCATCTAAGAGTTACCCACCAATCACATTTAGTCAACACTTAAATTAACTAATAAAATATGTATAAAAACACAACAAAAGCTCCTAAAATTCCAGCAGCCATCACTTTTACAAAGTTCACCCGTAACTCTCAATTCCCATAGCCAAACCTCCATTGATTTTCAACCAAAGCTTCCTTTCTCCTTTGTTTCCACCACTAAACCCTAACCCCTTTCATTAAACTTTGACTATATCACTTGGGGAAGCTCTTGGCAGCCAAGAAGAAGAAGGAAATTGAAGTTTTGAGTGGGGAAAAATTCTGCTCATTCAAGTTAGTGCTACAATTTCATTTTCCTTCTTTTAAATCTTAGTTAGAACATCATTTTGAGCTAAGAAATTTTATGAAATTGAAGTAAAATATATGTGTTATGGTACCTTAAATTTCCAGCAGCCCTATGAAAGTATGAGGTTGATTGTTTAATAAACCTAGAGTGGTTGGAAATCATGGTTAAGGTATTAATATGCATGGAGATTGAACTAAGCATGTTAATCAAGGTTTATGAGTAATTGGTTTGAACATTAGGGTTTGGAAAGGTGAAAAATGTGAATTGGCTTAGGAAATTGTTAGGGCACATTTTAATGGTCAATTAGTGACCATTTTAGGTAGGTTGACCCTAATTAGAACTGAAAAATTGGATGGTAAAGTGAAGGTGAAATCTGCCCTATGACAGCAGCATAGGGACTGAAAATTCAGTCCCTTTGCACTGCCATAACTTGGGCTGTGCTAGTCCAATTGGTGTTTGGCCAATTGGACATGAAACTAGGCTTATAATGGCACATTTTTGCTGAAGAAACCATGCCTAAAAGACCAAAGCAAGAGGACCAAAACTTGGCCCCAATCCGGAACCCTGAAACTGCCTCTGCAGAATTGACCAAATGAACAGTAACTGTTCATTTGGCCATAACTCACTGTAGATTTGGTCAATTGACCTGAAATTTTTACAGCAACAAGTTAAGACATAGACAAACAACTTTCATGAAGGAACCTACCCCAAATTATGGCCAGAACCCATCCAAACAAGTGGTTCCAATCACTGTTCATGCACTGTAGATATGGTAAATTTCTGCAGAATGCACCTCCGGACAGCTTGGGTTTTTGGACCATATCTGGAGCTACAAAACTCCAAATGGAGTGATTCAAAAAAGGAAATTCAACTAGACAAAATAAGGAACAACTTTTATGTTTTACATTTCTTCAAATTCCAACAGTAACAGTGTCCAATGGAACAGTGAAGTTGACTCACTAAAACTGAAAATTCTGCTTGTGTTGGTTTAAACTTAGAAATGGTATTAACACTTAATGCCAACAAGTTTTGAATGCCAAATGTGGTATATTGGGAGTGCCAAAGTCAATGTACATATTTTCTATCCAAAAGTCAACATTTTTGTTGACCAATAAGGTGAATAGTGACACCAAAACCAAAAATTTGCAATTTTGCCAAAATGACCTAAGCTTTGAGAAAGTGACCAAAACTAACAAGTTTTAAATGCAAAATGGGGTACATTGGGAGTGTTAAAACCAATGCACCTATGCTCTATGCAAAAGTCAACTTTTTGTTGACTATTGAAGTGAATAGTGACATAAAAACTTGAAATTCAAAAAAAATTGAAGAATTCAAAAGTATCAAATGCCCTAGTAGGCCTAATGTGATTGGTTTGGATAGGTTGGCATGCCAATAGGGTTCTGATAGCAGTACTGCGTATGATATATGGCTTCATTGCCATTCTGTGATGTGATAGCCTATGGCTATACTGATTATGATGTTTTACTTGGCTTTATGCCTTATTGCTTATATGGCTTATTAGCCATTCTGTTTGCGCCCCGGGAGACACTTTGTGACCGATGGTGTGACGGCCCGAGGTACCTGGTACCCAGTGCTAGTTTACCCGTTTATCCAGTCCGGTCAATTTGTATAGGTTACTTGGGCATGAAAAAGTATAACTGTAATTGAACTGATTGTTAAAGAAAATACGAAAACTAAATATCAGGAATGATTACGATAGAATACAAAGAAACTTAAAAGTCATGAAGAAGTGAATATCATAAAACAAGATTAGCCCTCGACTAAACAATAAGTTAATAATTATTCAGTTCTTATGAACACAATGGCTAAGAAATTATGATTTTTATTTGCATATTATTTCTTTCTATTTTATTATTTGCACCACTAAGCTTTATGCTTAGCGCGTCGCTTTTGCAACGCGTAGGTACTGGAGATACAGATCGTGAGCCCAGTAGACCGCAGACTGGGTGAGTCCATCCTGTAGTCCTGCACAGTGTCCGTGTCACCTCAACTTCTGCAGTGCATTGGTAGGACATTAGGTGTCATTTTGACATTTTGTAACTTAACTTTGTTTTTCTCCTATGTAATTAAACTTGTGTAATGTATATTGATGTTTATGTAAATTATGAAAATTGTACTTGTGAATGGAAAAGTAAATGTTTACTTGTGATTTATATGTGATCATCACATGTGATGGATGATTGAGAACTGGAATTGAAATGTTGTTGAGATTTTGATACTGAGATTTTGTTGATAAATTGAAGTTGGGATTGCTTGGAAATTATTTGGAAGTGTTTTTAACAGGTTTCGAAGAACGGTTTTCTCCATTTTTAGCCGGTACTCCGCCGGATTTTCTTTAAAATTTTCGGAACCTCAAATAAATAATAATTTCGATAAGTGGCTTAAATAAATTATATTTCACAAGTTATATTCAAAAGGAGGAATAAAAATGAATTAAGAAAAAATAGAGTGCTCGGCACACTGAGTGGCATAACTTGCTCGGCTACACTGTAGTCGGGTAAGGGGTGTCACATTTAGTGGTATCAGAGCACGGTTTAGGCGTTTCTGGGCCTAGATTGAGTCCATACCATGCATTGCATTTGTAAGAGTCGAGGTGACACTAACGCAGATCTGTTTATCTTTCTTATTTTGAATAGGATATGGACCCTTCATCTCAGAGAGCTGTTGAGGAGGAAGTGGAGAGTCATGCTCCACCTGCAGCAGCTGAGACTGGGGGCATGGGAGAACCAGCTCCGCCAGCTCAAGCAGAGCCTGCTCAGCCTCCACAGGCCATGTTCCAACAAATGGCCGACTTCTTTAGACAGATGGCTGGGGTAATGCCAGCACCACCACCACCACCACCACCAGCTCCACAGCAGAAATCACACCTAGAAAGGCTAAGGAAGTTTGGAGCTGTGGACTTCTATGGTAAGAGAGAAGATGACTCTGTTGCAGCTGAGAATTGGTTGAACAGAACGGGCAGAGTCTTAAAACAACTCCACTGCACCCCAGAGCAGAACTTAGAAGCTGCTATATCCTTGTTACAAGACGATGCCTATGGATGGTGGGACACTGTGTCCAGTGAAGTGCAGCCAGAAGTTATGACATGGGACTTCTTTCTCTCCGAATTCAAGAAGAAATATGTGGGTACTGTATGCCTAGAAGAGAGAAGAAGGGAATTCATCAACCTGAGGCGAGACAGCTTGTCGATGGCGAGTATGAGAAGGAATTTGTTCGATTAAGTCGCTATGGAAGGGAGATAGTCCCTAATGAAGCTGAAAGATGTAAGAGATTTGAAGAGAGACTAAATGACAACATCAAGATCCAGCTCACTGCCTTGGGAATCACTTACTTCACTAAGTTAGTGGAAGCTGCATTAAAAGTGGAGAAAGTGAGAGTAAATGAACAAAATAGGAAAGATAGGCAGCGTAAGAGGGAATTTGGACCAGGACAGTCAAGTATACCAACCGATAGTAAGAAGTTTAAGGGTCCCACCACAAGATCGAATCTGGCCACAGAGGCCGGATGGGAATATCTATAGCTAGTTCTCCTGGACACAATAACAAGGGATCAACCCAGGCCTGAATGTATGCATTGCGGTAGGAGACACGAGAGGGGAGTGCCGTTAACTGGAGAGTGTTTTAAGTGTGGGGCTACGGATCATTTCATAAGAGATTGCCCTCAGGAGTGGTTCAATAGCTCGGTACAAATTGATAGACCTTCCTGTAGTTCAAAGGGGTAAAAGATCGGGTAAAGCAGAAACGGCTGACATTTCACAGAAGATTATTTCAGAGACCGTTGAAAAGCCCGAAGTTAGGGTGGCACCACAAGTATATGCAATGGAAGCTCAGGAAGAGCCAAACCCAGACACTGATGAGGCAATACAAGGAAGTGAATAAACAAGGAGGTAGTAACTCGCCGATTACTTAAGTCAGGTAAATTTCGAGGACGAAATTTAAATTAGAGGGGAAGAGTTGTAACACCCTCCCCGTAGCAACTCCGTACATTCTATTCGGTGACGGTGTCGGTCGGACAAATGAACGTCCGGAAAAATATTTAAACTAAAGTCAGGAACCATAATTAACTCAAATATTAATAAGAAAAATTTAGTAAAAATTTTAGAAATAAAATACAACCAAGTAAAACGAGCCGGTGCCCAAGCGATGGGTAACCGGAGGGAAGTTGCGGTTCTCGCAACGAGGAGCCCTAGACCCCGGGGAAAAATTATGAAATAATTTTTGGGACTTCAGAGAAGGGTAATTGAGGTTCCCATGGCATTAGAATGCCAAGAAAATACCTAGAAAATTTTTTCAATCGGTACAGACAATTTTGACCCGTTAAGCCAAACGGAGGGCATTTTGGTCATTTCGCCTTCCGAGGTGATTTTTGGCCGACTTGTCCAGTTGAGTAAATAATTAATATGACATAAAATATGAAGAAACATTACCAAAAATTAAAGTGAAAATGAGTAGAGAAGAAGAGAAAAGAAAAATGAGAATAAATGTCAATTTTGACATCATATGATGTCATCTAAGAGTTACCCACCAATCACATTTAGTCAACACTTAAATTAACTAATAAAATATGTATAAAAACACAACAAAAGCTCCTAAAATTCCAGCAGCCATCACTTTTACAAAGTTCACCCGTAACTCTCAATTCCCATAGCCAAACCTCCATTGATTTTCAACCAAAGCTTCCTTTCTCCTTTGTTTCCACCACTAAACCCTAACCCCTTTCATTAAACTTTGACTATATCACTTGGGGAAGCTCTTGGCAGCCAAGAAGAAAAAGGAAATTGAAGTTTTGAGTGGGGAAAAATTCTGCTCATTCAAGTTAGTGCTACAATTTCATTTTCCTTCTTTTAAATCTTAGTTAGAACATCATTTTGAGCTAAGAAATTTTATGAAATTGAAGTAAAATATATGTGTTATGGTACCTTAAATTTCCAGCAGCCCTATGAAAGTATGAGGTTGATTGTTTAATAAACCTAGAGTGGTTGGAAATCATGGTTAAGGTATTAATATGCATGGAGATTGAACTAAGCATGTTAATCAAGGTTTATGAGTAATTGGTTTGAACATTAGGGTTTGGAAAGGTGAAAATGTGAATTGGCTTAGGAAATTGTTAGGGCACATTTTAATGGTCAATTAGTGACCATTTTAGGTAGGTTGACCCTAATTAGAACTGAAAAATTGGATGGTAAAGTGAAGGTGAAATCTGCCCTATGACAGCAGCATAGGGACTGAAAATTCAGTCCATTTTCACTGCCATAACTTGGGCTGTGCTAGTCCAATTGGTGTTTGGCCAATTGGACATGAAACTAGGCTTATAATGGCACATTTTTGCTGAAGAAACCATGACCAAAAGACCAAAGCAAGAGGACCAAAACTTGGCCCCAATCCGGAACCCTGAAACTGCCTCTGCAGAATTGACCAAATGAACAGTAACTGTTCATTTGGCCATAACTCACTGTAGATTTGGTCAATTGACCTGAAATTTTTACAGCAACAAGTTAAGACATAGACAAACAACTTTCATGAAGGAACCTACCCCAAATTATGGCCAGAACCCATCCAAACAAGTGGTTCCAATCACTGTTCATGCACTGTAGATATGGTAAATTTCTGCAGAATGCACCTCCGGACAGCTTGGGATTTTGGACCATATCTGGAGCTACAAAACTCCAAATGGAGTGATTCAAAAAAGGAAATTCAACTAGACAAAATAAGGAACAACTTTTATGTTTTACATTTCTTCAAATTCCAACAGTAACAGTGTCCAATGGAACAGTGAAGTTGACTCACTAAAACTGAAAATTCTGCTTGTGTTGGTTTAAACTTAGAAATGGTATTAACACTTAATGCCAACAAGTTTTGAATGCCAAATGTGGTATATTGGGAGTGCCAAAGTCAATGTACATATTTTCTATCCAAAAGTCAACATTTTTGTTGACCAATAAGGTGAATAGTGACACCAAAACCAAAAATTTGCAATTTTGCCAAAATGACCTAAGCTTTGAGAAAGTGACCAAAACTAACAAGTTTTAAATGCAAAATGGGGTACATTGGGAGTGTTAAAACCAATGCACCTATGCTCTATGCAAAAGTCAACTTTTTGTTGACTATTGAAGTGAATAGTGACATAAAAACTTGAAATTCAAAAAAATTAAAGAATTCAAAAGTATCAAATGCCCTAGTCGGCCTAATGTGATTGGTTTGGATAGGTTGGCATGCCAATAGGGTTCTGATAGCGATCACAGATGATATATGGCTTCATTGCCATTACGTGATGTGATAGCCTATGGCTATACGATTATGATGTTTTACTTGGCTTTATGCCTTATTGCTTATATGGCTTATTAGCCATTCCTGCTTATGCGCCGAGACACTTTGTGACCGATGGTGTGACGGCCCGAGGTACCTGGTACCCAGTGCTAGTTTACCCGTTTATCCAGTCCGGTCAATTTGTATAGGTTACTTGGGCATGAAAAAGTATAACTGTAATTGAACTGATTGTTAAAGAAAATACGAAAACTAAATATCAGGAATGATTACGATAGAATACAAAGAAACTTAAAAGTCATGAAGAAGTGAATATCATAAAACAAGATTAGCCCTCGACTAAACAATAAGTTAATAATTATTCAGTTCTTATGAACACAATGGCTAAGAAATTATGATTTTTATTTGCATATTATTTCTTTCTATTTTATTATTTGCACCACTAAGCTTTATGCTTAGCGCCACGCTTGCAACGCGTAGGTAATCGGAGATACTGATCGTGAGCCCAGAGACCTCAGACTGGGTGAGTCCATCCTGCAGTCCTGCACAGTGTCCGTGTCACCTCAACTTCTGCAGTGCATTGGTAGGACATTAGGTGTCATTTTGACATTTTGTAACTTAACTTTGTTTTTCTCCTATGTAATTAAACTTGTGTAATGTATATTGATGTTTATGTAAATTATGAAAATTGTACTTGTGAATGGAAAAGTAAATGTTTACTTGTGATTTATATGTGATCATCACATGTGATGGATGATTGAGAACTGGAATTGAAATGTTGTTGAGATTTTGATCTGAGATTTTGTTGATAAATTGAAGTTGGGATTGCTTGGAAATTATTTGGAAGTGTTTTTAACAGTTTCAAGAACGGTTTTCTCCATTTTTAGCAGACTCACGGATTTTCTTTAAAATTTTGAACCTCAAATAAATAATAATTTCGATAAGTGGCTTAAATAAATTATATTTCACAAGTTATATTCAAAAGGAGGAATAAAAATGAATTAAGAAAAATAGAGTGCTCGCACATCGAGTGGCATAACTTGCTCGGCTACACCGTAGTCGGGTAAGGGTGTCACATTTAGTGGTATCGAGCACGGTTTAGGCGCTTCGCCTAGATTGAGTCCATACCATGCATTGCATTTGTAAGAGTCGAGGTGACACTAACGCAGATCTGTTTATCTTTCTTAGTATGAATAGGCTATGGACCCTTCATCTCAGAGAGCCGTTGAGGAGGAAGTGGAGAGTCATGCTCCACATGCAGCAGCTGAGACTGGGGCATGGGAGAACCAGCTCGCCACTCAGCGAGCCTCGGCCTCTCCACAGGCCATGTTCCAACAAATGGCCGACTTCTTTAGACAGATGGCTGGGGTAATGCCAGCACCACCACCACCACCACCACCAGCTCCACAGCAGAAATCACACCTAGAAAGGCTAAGGAAGTTTGGAGCTGTGGACTTCTATGGTAAGAGAGAAGATGACTCATGCGGTGAGAATTGGTTGAACAGAACAGGCAGAGTCTTAAAACAACTCCATCGCACCCTGAGCGTAACTTAGAAGCTGCTATATCCTTGTTACAAGACGATGCCTATGGATGGTGGGACACTGTGTCCAGTGAAGTGCAGCCAGAAGTTATGACATGGGACTTCTTTCTCTCCGAATTCAAGAAGAAATATGTGGGTACTGTATGCCTAGAAGAGAGAAGAAGGGAATTCATCAACCTGAGGCAGAGACAGTTGTCAGTAGCCGAGTATGAGAAGGAATTTGTTCGATTAAGTCGCTATGGAAGGGAGATAGTCCCTAATGAAGCTGAAAGATGTAAGAGATTTGAAGAGAGACTAAATGACAACATCAAGATCCAGCTCACTGCCTTGGGAATCACTTACTTCACTAAGTTAGTGGAAGCTGCATTAAAAGTGGAGAAAGTGAGAGTAAATGAACAAAATAGGAAAGATAGGCAGCGTAAGAGGAATTTGGACCAGATACCAAGTATACCAACCGATAGTAAGAAGTTTAAGGGTCCCAGATTCACAAGATCGACATCTGGCCACAGAGGCCGGATGGGAATATCTATAGCTAGTTCTCCTGGACACAATAACAAGGATCAACCCGGTGCTGAATGTATGCATTGCGGTAGGAGACACAGAGGAGGCCGATCGTTAACTGGAGAGTGTTTTAAGTGTGGGGCTACGGATCATTTCATAAGAGATTGCCCTCGAGGAGTGGTTCAATAGCTCGGTACAAATTGATAGACCTTCCCCGTAGTTCAAAGGGGTAAAAGATCGGCAAAGTAAAACGGTGACATTTCACGTAAGATTATTTGAGACCGTTGAAAAGCCCGGTTAGGTGGCACCACAAGTATATGCAATGGAAGCTCAGAAGAGCCAAACCTGCATAATCGATGAGGCAATACAAGGAAGTGAATAAACAAGGAGGTAGTAACTCACGATTACTTAAGTCGTAAATTTCGAGGACGAAATTTAAATTAGAGGGGAAGAGTTGCAACACCCTCCCGGTAACCACTCCGTACATCCTACTGTTCCGGTGACCGGTGTCCGTCCGGACAGCTAGAACGTCCGGAAAAATATTTAAACTAAAGTCAGGAACCATAATTAACTCAAATATTAATAAGAAAAATTTAGTAAAAATTTTAGAAATAAAATACAACCAAGTACAACGAGCCGGTGCCCAAGCGATGGGTAATCGAGGGAAGTTGCGGTTCTGCAACGAGGAGCCCTAGACCAGGGAAAAATTATGAAATAATTTTTGGGACTTCAGAGAAGGGTAATAGAGGTTACCATGGCATTAGAATGCCAAGAAAATACCTAGAAAATTTTTTCAATCTTTACAGACAATTTTGACCCGTTAAGCCAAACGGAGGGCATTTTGGTCATTTCGCCTTCCGAGGTGATTTTTGGCCGACTTGTCCAGTTGAGTAAATAATTAATATGACATAAAATATGAAGAAACATTACCAAAAATTAAAGTGAAAATGAGTAGAGAAGAAGAGAAAAGAAAAATGAGAATAAATGTCAATTTTGACATCATATGATGTCATCTAAGAGTTACCCACCAATCACATTTAGTCAACACTTAAATTAACTAATAAAATATGTATAAAAACACAACAAAAGCTCCTAAAATTCCAGCAGCCATCACTTTTACAAAGTTCACCCGTAACTCTCAATTCCCATAGCCAAACCTCCATTGATTTTCAACCAAAGCTTCCTTTCTCCTTTGTTTCCACCACTAAACCCTAACCCCTTTCATTAAACTTTGACTATATCACTTGGGGAAGCTCTTGGCAGCCAAGAAGAAGAAGGAAATTGAAGTTTTGAGTGGGGAAAAATTCTGCTCATTCAAGTTAGTGCTACAATTTCATTTTCCTTCTTTTAAATCTTAGTTAGAACATCATTTTGAGCTAAGAAATTTTATGAAATTGAAGTAAAATATATGTGTTATGGTACCTTAAATTTCCAGCAGCCCTATGAAAGTATGAGGTTGATTGTTTAATAAACCTAGAGTGGTTGGAAATCATGGTTAAGGTATTAATATGCATGGAGATTGAACTAAGCATGTTAATCAAGGTTTATGAGTAATTGGTTTGAACATTAGGGTTTGGAAAGGTGAAAATGTGAATTGGCTTAGGAAATTGTTAGGGCACATTTTAATGGTCAATTAGTGACCATTTTAGGTAGGTTGACCCTAATTAGAACTGAAAAATTGGATGGTAAAGTGAAGGTGAAATCTGCCCTATGACAGAAGCATAGGGACTGAAAATTCAGTCCCTTTGCACTGCCATAACTTGGGCTGTGCTAGTCCAATTGGTGTTTGGCCAATTGGACATGAAACTAGGCTTATAATGGCATATTTTTGCTGAAGAAACCATGCCCAAAAGACCAAAGCAAGAGGACCAAAACTTGGCCCCAATCCGGAACCCTGAAACTGCCTCTGCAGAATTGACCAAATGAACAGTAACTGTTCATTTGGCCATAACTCACTGTAGATTTGCTCAATTGACCTGAAATTTTTACAGCAACAAGTTAAGACATAGAGAAACAACTTTCATGAAGGAACCTACCCCAAATTATGGCCAGAACCCATCCAAACAAGTGGTTCCAATCACTGTTCATGCACTGTAGATATGGTAAATTTCTGCAGAATGCACCTCCGGACAGCTTGGGTTTTTGGACCATATCTGGAGCTAAAAAACTCCAAATGGAGTGATTCAAAAAAGGAAATTCAACTAGACAAAATAAGGAACAACTTTTATGTTTTACATTTCTTCAAATTTCAACAGTAACAGTGTCCAATGGAACAGTGAAGTTGACTCACTAAAACTGAAAATTCTGCTTGTGTTGGTTTAAACTTAGAAATGGTATTAACACTTAATGCCAACAAGTTTTGAATGCCAAATGTGGTATATTGGGAGTGCCAAAGTCAATGTACATATTTTCTATCCAAAAGTCAACATTTTTGTTGACCAATAAGGTGAATAGTGACACCAAAACCAAAAATTTGCAATTTTGCCAAAATGACCTAAGCTTTGAGAAAGTGACCAAAACTAACAAGTTTTAAATGCAAAATGGGGTACATTGGGAGTGTTAAAACCAATGCACCTATGTTCTATGCAAAAGTCAACTTTTTGTTGACTATTGAAGTGAATAGTGACATAAAAACTTGAAATTAAAAAAAAAATTGAAGAATTCAAAAGTATCAAATGCCCTAGTAGGCCTAATGTGATTGGTTTGGATAGGTTCGCATGCCAATAGGGTTCTGATAGCAGTACTGCGTATGATATATGGCTTCATTGCCATTCTGTGATGTGATAGCCTATGGCTATACTGATTATGATGTTTTACTTGGCTTTATGCCTTATTGCTTATATGGCTTATTAGCCATTCTGTTTGCACACCGGGAGACACTTTGTGACCGATGGAGTGACGGCACGAGGTACTGTACCCGCTAGTTTACCCGTTTATCCAGTCCGGTCAATTTGTATAGGTTACTTGGGCATGAAAAAGTATAACTGTAATTGAACTGATTGTTAAAGAAAATACGAAAACTAAATATCAGGAATGATTACGATAGAATACAAAGAAACTTAAAAGTCATGAAGAAGTGAATATCATAAAACAAGATTAGCCCTCGACTAAACAATAAGTTAATAATTATTCAGTTCTTATGAACACAATGGCTAAGAAATTATGATTTTTATTTGCATATTATTTCTTTCTATTTTATTATTTGCACCACTAAGCTTTATTCTTAGCGCGCTTTGCAACGCTGTGAGGTACCGGAGATACGGTCGTGAGCCCAGAGACCGCAGATCGGGTGAGTCCATCCTGCATCCCGCACGCTGTCCGTGTCACCTCAACTTCGCAAAGGTGCATTGGTAGGACATTAGGTGTCATTTTGACATTTTGTAACTTAACTTTGTTTTTCTCCTATGTAATTAAACTTGTGTAATGTATATTGATGTTTATGTAAATTATGAAAATTGTACTTGTGAATGGAAAAGTAAATGTTTACTTGTGATTTATATGTGATCATCACATGTGATGGATGATTGAGAACTGGAATTGAAATGTTGTTGAGATTTTGATACTGAGATTTTGTTGATAAATTGAAGTTGGGATTGCTTGGAAATTATTTGGAAGTGTTTTTAACAGGTTCCGAAGAACGGTTTTCTCCATTTTTAGCCGGTACTCCGCCGGATTTTCTTTAAAATTTTCGGAACCTCAAATAAATAATAATTTTGATAAATGGCTTAAACAAATTATATTTCACAAGTTATATTCAAAAGGAGGAATAAAAATGAATTAAGAAAAAATAGAGTGCTCGGCATACTCAGTAGCATAACTTGCTCGGCTACACTGTAGTCGGGTAAGGGGTGTCACATTTTTGGCCGACTTGACTAGTTAAGTAAATAATTATAATGATCTAAAATATAAATAAATATTGCTAAAAATTGAATTGAAAATGAGTAGAGAAAAGAAGAAAAGAAAATGAAGGAAAATGCTTAATTATGACATATGATGATGTCATTTCAAAGCCCCCTCCAATCACCATTTGACAAACCAATAAAAAGAGATAAAAATGACTTAAAATGAGATAAAAAACAAAGGAAACCAGCAGTTTCCTTCTTCATATGGGCTGGAATAAGAGAGAAAGAGAGAGAAAAGGAAAAGAAAGAAAGAAAGGAAGAAGGAGAAGGAGATGAACAGTAGCAGAAAAAGGGGTTCAGCAGGGCAGCATGTTTCTCTGCCGCCCAGGTGAGTTTGGCTCAACATCTATGGCTGATTTTTGGATATGTTTGAGGTATGTATGTGTGGAAGTTATGGTTAAAATTTGGTGATTGTTCAACGGTTGGATTTGGAGAAATATATTGTTGAACACAGGCTGTCTGTAGGTTGAATTCTGAATTTTGGCTACTGAAATTTGAGAAAAATAAATAGTTAAGATGCTTATAAAATTATGAAATTTGGTACAAATGATATTTGGGATGTTGAGGCTGCTGGGTTAAAATTTGGTGAATTTTAGACATGTGGTTTATGAGATATAAATTGTTTTGCATGAGCTGTCTGAGTAAGACTGATTTCTGCAACAATTCAGATTTTGAAGGGTTGAATGAATGTTTTGATATCTCATGATATAGTGATTATTTGTAACACCCTCCCGGTAACCACTCCGTACATCCTACTGTTCCGGTGACCGGTGTCGGTCCGGACAGCTAGAACATCCGGAAAAATATTCAAACTAAAGTCAGGAACCATAATTAACTCAAATATTAACAAGAAAAATTTAGTAAAAATTTTAGAAATAAAATACAATCAAGTTAAACGAGCCGGTGCTCTAGCGATGGGTAACTGGAGGGAAGTTGCGGTTCTCGCAACGAGGAGCCCTAGACCCGGGGGAAAAATTATAAAATAATTTTTGGGACTCCAGAGAAGGGTAATTGAGGTTCCCATGGCATTTGAATGCCAAGAAAATACCTAGAAAAATTTTTCAATCGGTACAGACGATTTTAACCCGTTAAGCCAAACGGAGGGCATTTTGGTCATTTCGCCTTCCGAGGTGATTTTTGGCCGACTTGTCCAGTTGAGTCAATAATTAACATAATGTAAAATATGAAGAAACATTGCTAGAAATTAAATTGAAACTTGATAGAAAAGAAAAGAAAGAAAAAGGAGCTTAATTGAGAATTATGATGTCATGCTTAGGTAATTAAAAGTGTATTGGCCAATCAAATTTAAGCAAGTCCATAAAAAGGAAATAAAAATGGGTAATGAGGTAGAATTTTAGAAACCCAAAACCAGCTCCCTCTCCTCTTCTTCACGCCACTCACTCACCCTTACCCATTCCACCATTAACAACCATTCATCCTTCATCTTTCTTAGTTTTCTTCCACTAAAAACCCTAACTACCAACACAAAAATTCATTCTATCATCTTGGTGATTATTGTGGGAGCAAAAAGAAAAGGAAACCAAGACTTTGAGGAAGGGAAAAATCTGCCCTAAGTGAGGTTAGTGCTACAATTTCATTTTCCTTCTTTTAAATTCTAGTTAGAACATTTTTTAGCTAAGAAATCTTAAGGAATTGAAGTAAATTACATGTGTTAAGGGTACCTTCAATTTTCAGCAGCCCTATGGAAGATTGAGTTTGATTGTTTAATAAACTTAGAGTGGCTGGAAATGAGGGTTAAGTTATTAAAATGCATGGATATTGAACTAAGTATGTAATTAAGGTTTATGAGTAAATTGATTTGGATATTAGGGTTTGGAAAGGTGAAAGTGTGACTTGGCTTAGGAAATTGTTAGAGGACATTTTAATGGTCAATTAGTGACCATTTTAGGTAATTTGACTAACAAATGGACTGAAAAATGAGGTTGCAAATTGAGTTTGCAAGCTGCCCTAGGACAGCAGCAGAGGGACTGAAAATTCAGTCCCTTTGCACTGCCATAACTTGGGCAGTGGTAGTCCAATTGAAGTTTGGCCAATTGGACATGAAACTAGGCTTATAATGGCACATTTTTGCTGAAGAAACCATGCCCAAAAGACCAAAGCAAGAGGACCAAAACTCAGCCCCAATCCGGATACCCTGCACTGAATTCTGCAGAATTGACCAAATGAACAGTAACTGTTCATTTGGCCATAACTCACTGTAGATTTGGTCAATTGGCCTGAAATTTTTACAGCAACAAGTTAAGACATAGACAAACAACTTTCATGAAGGAACCTACCCCAAATTATGGCCAGAACCCATTCAACCAAAGCGACTCAAGTTACTGTTCATGCACTGTAGATATGGTAAATTTCTGCAGAATGCATATCCGGACAGCTTGGGTTTTTGAGCCATATCTGGAGATACAAAACTCCAAATGGAGTGATTCAAAAAAGGAAATTTAACTAGACAAAATAAGGAACAATTTTCATGTTTTACATTTCCTCAAATTCCAACAGTAACAGTATCCAATGGAACAGTGAAGTTGACTCACCAAAACTGAAAAATCTGTTTGTATTGAGTTACACTTTGGAATGGCAAAAACACTTAAAGCCAACAAGTTTTAAACACCAAATGGGGTATGTTGGGAGTGCCGAAGTTGATGTACACATTTTTATTCTAAAAGTCAATATTTTTGTTGACCAATGATGAATAGTGACACCAAAAAAAATTGAAATTCACAAATTGATAAATTTAAGAGTTTCAAATGCCCTAGTATACCTAACAAGATTGGTTTGGATAGTTTGGCATGCCAATAGGGTTCAGTTAGCAGTACTGCACATGGAAAAAATGCCATTCTGTGATTTCATGGCTTTTAGCCATTCTGACTTTGCATTGAGACTTGGCCTTGTGCCTGATATTATTTATAGCTTGTTAGCTGCTACATTGCACAGGAGATGCATATGTGACCGATGGTGTGACGGCCCGAGGTACTAGGTACCCAGTGCCAGTTTACCCGTTATCTAGTCCAGTCGTCTAGTGTAGGTTACTTGGGGCAACCAAATGAATAAAAGTGAACAACGTTAATGAAACAATGAATATATCAATACCAAACAAAGAAAGCATACACATTCTCTACACATTTATTTTCTTGCTATTTTCTTTTATTATATTATTGTACCACTAAGCATTATTGCTTAGCGCGTTGCTTTGCCACGCCGTAGGTACCGGAGATCCCGATCGCGAGCCCAGAGACCACAGATCGGGTGAGTCCATCCGGCAGTTCTACTCAGTGTCCGTGTCACCTCGTCACCTGCAGTGCATTGGTAGGACACTAGATGTCATTTTGTCATTTTGTAATTAACTTTTTATTTTCTCATATGTATTTGTAATTTATGTAATGTATTTTGAGGTTCATGTAAATAATAAAGATTTATGGTCATGGATGGTATTAATTTGAGTAGTTATTGGTTGTTTATATATGAGAACCCTGAGAAAGGGATGTTTTGAGAAATGAAAAGGTTGTTGAGACCTGAAATTGACAAATTATTGAGATATTGATATTGAGTTTTATTGATGATATTGGAGTTGAGAATGAATGAAATTGTATATTGGAAGTGTTTTTAACAGTTCAAGAACTGCTTTCTCCATTTTTAGCCAGTACTCATGGATTTTCCTTAAAATCTTGAACCTCAAATGAATAATACTTGATAAATGGTTAAAATAAATCATATTTCATAAATTAACTTCAAAGCATGACACAAATTAAGTAAGGTATATTAGAGTGTGCCAAGACACCGTGTGGCATTACTTACTCTCGTATCTTGTACCGCAAGGGGTGTCACATTTAGTGGTATCAGAGCACGGTTTAGGCGTTTCTGGGCCTAGATTGAGTCCATACCATGCATTGAATTTGTAAGAGTAGAGGTGACACTAACTCATATCTCTTTATATTTCTAATTATGAATAGGATATGGATCCTAATTCTCAGATAGCCGTTGAGGAGGAAGTGGAGAGTCATGCTCCACTGCAGCACCGAGGCCCGGGGCATGAGAGAATGCGCTCACCCGGCTCAAGCGAGCACCAGCCTCCACGAGCCATGTTCCAACAAATGGCCGACTTCTTCAGACAAATGGCCGGGTAATGCCAAAGGCACCACCACCACCACCACTCCACAGTAAATCACACTGAAAGGCTAAGGAAGTTTGGGTGTGGACTTCTATGGCAAGAGAGAAGATGACTCATTGCGGTAGAATTGGTTGAACAGAATGGGCAGAGTCTTAAAACAACTCCACTGCACCCCAGAGCAGAACTTAGAAGCTGCTATATCCTTGTTACAAGACGATGCCTACGGATGGTGGGACACTGTGTCCAGCGAAGTGCAGCCAGAAGCTATAACTTGGGACTTCTTTCTCTCCGAGTTTAAGAGAGAAGAAGGGAATTTATTAACCTGAGGCAGAGACAGTTGTCGGTGACCGAATATGAGAAGGAATTTGTCCGATTGAGCCATTATGGAAGGGAGATAGTCCCTAATGAAGCTGAAAGGTGCAAGAGATTTGAAGAGGGACTGAATGACAATATCAAGATACAGCTCACTGCCTTGGGAATCACAGAATTTAGCAAGCTAGTGGAAGCTGCAATAAGGGTTGAAAAAGTGAGAATCAATGAGCAGACCAGAAGGGAGAGACAGCAGAAGAGGGGACCAGGTCAGTCTAATTCCACCCCTGGATTTGGGAAGAAGTTTAAGGGTCCTCCTGCACAGAGTTCGGGTCACCACAGGTCGTGGTCACTCGGGGCCCAGCCACGATTCACCCCTAGGAGAGGTCACCCACACCATCGGTGGGCAGCTCTCCGAGGATGGGGTTCAGGACCACCCGACATTTTCTCTGCGTGTCCACACCGGAAATGGCATAAGGGGAGTGTTGGAGAGTGGCGGTGCCCGCTTGAGGTGTGGGTCAACAGAGCATCGATTAAGGAACCGCCCACGCAGAACTACTACAAATGCTCCAACACAAGCGAAAGACTGCTCCGCACTACGTAGAGGTAGAAAATCGCGATCCGACGCGGTGGGACCATCACAGAGGCCTGCATCTGAGCCAGCAGAGAGGCCAGATAACAGACCACCTGCCAGAAATTATGCCCTGAGAGCTCAGGAGGAGCAAGATGCCCCGGACGTCATCAGGGGTACGTTCTCCCTCTACAATACTCCTGTACATGCATTGGTGGATCCAGGACCCACTCATTCCTACATTTGCATCAACTTACCCGTAGAAAGGGGGATACTAGTAGGGGAGAGTGACCAAGACATTCTGGTCACTAATCCATTGGGTCACAGTGTGGTAGTGAACAAGGTATACAAGGGTTGCCCTTTAAGGATTCAGGGGTATGAATTCTTGGCAGACTTGATTGAGTTGCCTTTCCATGAGTTTGACGTGATTTTGGGAATGGGTGGTTGTCACGTCATCGTGCAATAGTTGATTGCAAATTGAAGAGAATTTCTCTAAAAACTTGAGAGGGTAATGAGATCACAGTTGTGGGGAAAGGACATTTCTTGTCCAATGTCATCTCAAATACAGATTGCAAGAAGAATGATGAGAAAAGGCTGTGAAGCCTACCTAGCACATGTGGTGGATACTAGGCAGGCTAAGCCAAACCTGAGTAATATACCCACAGTGAGAGACTTCCCAGAGGTATTTCCAGAAGAGTTGCCTGGTTTGCCACCAGAAAGGGAAGTCGAGTTTGCTATTGAGACACTGCCGGGTACAGCACCCATTTCCATTGCTCCTTATAGGATGGCACCCACTGAATTGAGGGAGTTGAAAACTCAGCTGCAAGAGTTGCTTGATAAGGGGTTCATACGCCCCAGTGTGTCACCATGGGGAGCTCCAGTGCTGTTTGTGAAAAAGAAGGATGGGACTTTGAGGCTTTGTATTGATTACCGGCAGTTGAATAAAGTGACTGTGAAGAACAAATATCCGTTGCCCAGGATTGATGATCTGTTTGATCAGTTGAAGGGAGCAGGAGTATTTTCTAAGATTGATCTCAGATCAGGGTATCATCAGCTGAGGGTGAAAGATGTAGATGTGCCCAAGACTGCATTCAGGACCCGGTATGGGCATTATGAGTTCCTGGTGATGCCCTTTGGCTTAACAAATGCACCAGCGGCATTCATGGACCTTATGAATCATATCTTCCACCCACACCTAGATCGGTTCGTAGTGGTCTTTATTGATGATATTTTGGTGTATTCCAAGACCAGGGAAGAACATGATGAGCATTTGAGGATTGTTCGCAAACCACGAGAGAAAAGAAGGCGTATGCTAAGTTGTCCAAGTGTGACTTTTGGTGTATGAGATTGCATTCCTTGGAGACATAGTGTCACCGATGGGATTAGGTGGATCCCAAGAAAATAGAAGCGATGATGGAATGGAAGCCTCCCGTAAATACAACCGAGGTCGAAGTTTCTTGGGGCTAGTGGGTATTCTGAAGATTTGTGAAGGATTTTCCTAATATCTGCTCCAATGACCAAGTTGTTACACAAGAATGTCGATTTGACTGGAATGACAAGTGTCGCACCAGTTTGAGAAATTGAAGGCTATGTTGATAGAGGCACGGTGTTAACACGGCCGGTGTCGAAAGGACTTTGTGGTCTATAGTGATGCCTCACATAATGGGTTAGGGTGTGTATTGATGCAAGAGGGGAAAGTGATCGCCTATGCTTCCAGACAGCTAAGGCCACATGAACAGAACTACCCTACCCATGATCTAGAGCTTGCAGCAATTATCTTCGCCTTGAAAGATATGGAGGCATTACTTGTATGGTGAAAAGTGTTACATTTACACGCACCACAAGAGTCCAAATACTTGCCAACTCGGAGGAGCTCAACCTTGAAGCAGGCGATGGATTGAGTTCCTGAAGGATTATGATTGTGTGATTGACTACCATCCTGGGAAGGCAAATGTAGTTGCTGATGCTTTGAGCAGAAAATCCATGACAGCCTTGAGATCATTGAATGCCCGTCTATCTTTGATTCGAGATGGAGCTATTTTGGCTGAGTTGCAAGTGAGGCCAAACCTGCTACAGCAGATTTTAGATGGGCAAAAGGCAGATGAGAAGCTAATGGCCACTATGAGCAAAATTCCAGAAGGAAAAGCAACTGACTATGAGGCGAAGGCAGATGGGTGTCTCAGATTACAAAGGAAGACTGTGTGTACCAGATAATGGGGAATTGAAAGCCAGTATTCTAAAAGAGGCACACACCAGTGTATATGCTATGCACCCAGGAAGTACAAAGATGTATCATGATCTGAAGCTTCAGTATTGGTGGCCTGGTATGAAGAAGGACATAGCTGACTATGTGGCTAAATGCTTGACATGTCAGCAAGTCAAGGCAGAACATCAAGTTCCATCGGGTTTGCTACAGCCTATACGCATACCTGAATGGAAATGGGATCGGTCACCATGGATTTTGTAAGTGGTCTACCTCTTACGGAAGAAACATGATGCGAGATGGGTGATAGTTGATAGATTGACAAAGTCAAGACACTTTCGCGATTAGGGTGACTACTCACTAGAGAGGTTAGCGGTGTATATTAGTGAGATAGTTAGATCGCATGGAATTCCACTTTCCATCATATCGATCGAGACCCAAGGTTTACATCGAGATTGGAAGAAGTTGCATGAATCCTTGGGTACACAACTCCATTTCAAAGACTTTCCATCCTCGGACGGATGGGCAATCGTAAAGAGTAATCCGGTAAACGATTGAAACCCATGAAATTGATACAAATATTGAAGAAATGATAACAATAACGTGAAATACTTGTCGTCCTTGAGGATATCTTTGAGGAGTTGTGTCACCGAGTTTGAGGAAGTTGGGATAGATACCTTCCAGCGGAATTTGCATACAACAATAGCTACCAAGCTAGTATCCAAATGGCCCCATATGAAGCAATCGTATGGGAGAAAATGTAGAACTCGGTGTCTTTGGACTGAATTGGCGAAGACAAATGGTAGGGCCAGACACAGTGAAAGCAGTGAGAGAAGGTGAAATCAATCAAAGCCAACTTGAAGGTTGCCTCGCATGCATGAAATCCTATGCCGACCTGAAGAGAAAAGAAATAGAATATGGGATTGGCGACAAAGTGTTCCTCAAGGTGTCACCATGGAAGAAGGTATTGAGGTTTGGAAGAAAAGGTAAGTTGAGCCCTAGGTTCATTGGCCCATATGAAGTCATTGAACGTGTGGGTCCAGTGGCCTATAGGCTAGCTTTACCACGGTGGACAAGATCCATAATGTGTTCCACGTGTCCATGCTCAGAAGATACCGCTCAGATCCTCCACATGTCATCTCCAGAGAAGAAATTGAAATACAGTTGGATTTGACATATGAAGAAGAACCTCTACGGATCCTAGCTCGGGAAGTGAAAGAGTTGAGGAACAAGCAAATTCCATTGGTGAAAGTGCTTTGGAGGCACCACAACACCGAGGAGGCAACTTGGGAAAGTGAAGAGTCGATGAGGCAACAGTTCCCTCAACTGTTTGCATCAGGTAAATTTCGAGGAAGAAATTTAAATTAGAGGGGAAGAGTTGTAACACCCTCCAGAACCACTCCGTACATCCCATCCTCTTTGATCGTGGCCAGTGTGGTCGGACAGCTAGAACGTCCGGAAAAATATTCAAACTAAAGTCAGGAACCATAATTAACTCAAATATTAACAAGAAAAATTTAGTAAAAATTTTAGAAATAAAATACAATCAAGTTAAACGAGCCGGTGCCCTAGCGATGGGTAACCGGAGGGAAGTTGCGGTTCTCGCAACGAGGAGCCCTAGACCCGGGGGAAAAATTATAAAATAATTTTTGGGACTCCAGAGAAGGGTAATTGAGGTTCCCATGGCATTAGAATGCCAAGAAAATACCTAGAAAAAATTTTCAATCGGTACAGACGATTTTAACCCGTTAAGCCAAACGGAGAGCATTTTGGTCATTTCGCCTTCCGAGGTGATTTTTGGCCGACTTGTCCAGTTGAGTAAATAATTAACATAATGTAAAATATGAAGAAACATTGCTAGAAATTAAATTGAAACTTGATAGAAAAGAAAAGAAAGAAAAAGGAGCTTAATTGGGAATTATGATGTCATGCTTAGGTAATTAAAAGTGTATTGGCCAATCAAATTTAAGCAAGTCCATAAAAAGGAAATAAAAATGGGTAATGAGGCAGAATTTTAGAAACCCAAAACCAGCTCCCTCTCCTCTTCTTCACGCCACTCACTCACCCTTACCCATTCCACCATTAACAACCTTTCATTCTTCATCTTTCTTAGTTTTCTTCCACTAAAAACCCTAACTACCAACACAAAAATTCATTCTATCATCTTGGTGATTATTGTGGGAGCAAAAAGAAAAGGAAACCAAGACTTTGAGGAAGGGAAAAATCTGCCCTAAGTGAGGTTAGTGCTACAATTTCATTTTCCTTCTTTTAAATTCTAGTTAGAACATTTTTGAGCTAAGAAATCTTAAGGAATTGAAGTAAATTACATGTGTTAAGGGTACCTTCAATTTTCAGCAGCCCTATGGAAGATTGAGTTTGATTGTTTAATAAACTTAGAGTGGCTGGAAATGAGGGTTAAGGTATTAAAATGCATAGATATTGAACTAAGTATGTAATTAAGGTTTATGAGTAAATTGATTTGGATATTAGGGTTTGGAAAGGTGAAAGTGTGACTTGGCTTAGGAAATTGTTAGAGGACATTTTAATGGTCAATTAGTGACCATTTTAGGTAATTTGACTAACAAATGGACTGAAAAATGAGGTTGCAAATTGAGTTTGCAAGCTGACCTAGGACAGCAGCAGAGGGACTGAAAATTCAGTCCCTTTGCACTGCCATAACTTGGGCAGTGGTAGTCCAATTGAAGTTTGGCTAATTGGACATGAAACTAGGCTTATAATGGCACATTTTTGCTGAAGAAACCATGCCCAAAAGACCAAAGCAAGAGGACCAAAACTCAGCCCCAATCCGGATACCCTGCACTGAATTCTGCAGAATTGACCAAATGAACAGTAACTTTTCATTTGGCCATAACTCACTGTAGATTTGGTCAATTGGCCTGAAATTTTTACAGCAACAAGTTAAGACATAGACAAACAACTTTCATGAAGGAACCTACCCCAAATTATGGCCAGAACCCATTCAACCAAGCGACTCAAGTTACTGTTCATGCACTGTAGATATGGTAAATTTCTGCAGAATGCATATCCGGACAGCTTGGGTTTTTGAGCCATATCTGGAGATACAAAACTCCAAATGGAGTGATTCAAAAAAGGAAATTCAACTAGACAAAATAAGGAACAATTTTCATGTTTTACATTTCCTCAAATTCCAATAGTAACAGTGTCCAATGGAACAGTGAAGTTGACTCACCAAAACTGAAAAATCTGTTTGTATTGAGTTACACTTTGGAATGGCAAAAACACTTAATGCCAACAAGTTTTAAACACCAAATGGGGTATGTTGGGAGTGCCGAAGTTGATGTACACATTTTTATTCTAAAAGTCAACATTTTTGTTGACCAATGATGAATAGTGACACCAAAAAAGTTGAAATTCACAAATTGACAAATTTAAGAGTTTCAAATGCCCTAGTATACCTAACAAGATTGGTTTGGATAGTTTGGCATGCCAATAGGGTTCAGTTAGCAGTACTGCACATGGAAAAAATGCCATTCTGTGATTTCATGGCTTTTAGCCATTCTGACTTTGCATTGAGACTTGGCCTTGTGCCTGATATTATTCTGACATTGTTAGTCGCTCATGCACCGGGAGATGCATATGTGACCGATGGTGTGACGGCCCGAGGTACTAGGTACCCAGTGCCAGTTTACCCGTTATCCAGTCCAGTCGTCTAGTGTAGGTTACTTGGGGCAACCAAATGAATAAAAGTGAACAACGTTAATGAAACAATGAATATATCAATACCAAACAAAGAAAGCATACACATTCTCTACACATTTATTTTCTTGCTATTTTCTTTTATTATATTATTGCACCACTAAGCATTATTGCTTAGCGCGTTGCTTTTGCCACGCGTAGGTACTGGAGATCCCGATCGCGAGCCCAGTAGACCACAGACTGGGTGAGTCCATCCGGCAGTTCTGCTCAGTGTCCGTGTCACCTCGTCACCTGCAGTGCATTGGTAGGACACTAGATGTCATTTTGTCATTTTGTAATTAACTTTTTATTTTCTCATATGTATTTGGAATTTATGTAATGTATTTTGAGGTTCATGTAAATAATAAAGATTTATGGTCATGGATGGTATTAATTTGAGTAGTTATTGGTTGTTTATATATGAGAACCCTGAGAAAGGGATGTTTTGAGAAATGAAAAGGTTGTTGAGACACAAATTGACAAATTATTGAGATATTGATATTGAGTTTTATTGATGATATTGGAGTTGAGAATGAATGAAATTGTATATTGGAAGTGTTTTTAACAGGTTCCGAAGAACTGTTTTCTCCATTTTTAGCCGGTACTCCGCCGGATTTTCCTTAAAATCTTCGGAACCTCAAATGAATAATACTTCTGATAAATGGTTAAAATAAATCATATTTCATAAATTAACTTCAAAAGCATGACACAAATTAAGTAAGGTATATTAGAGTGTGCCAGTAAACCGTGTGGCATTACTTACTCGGGTATACTGTACACGGGTAAGGGGTGTCACATTATTTGATGCTAAAATTTTTACTGATATTGTATAGGGATGTCTTGAATATATGGTTAAAATTTGGGATTTATCTAACAGTTAGATCATTATATATAAATTTGAATGCACAAGCTGCCAGATTGGGTATTAATGGGTGGTTGTGGATTTAAGATTTATGATAGGAGTTTAGTCCAATTTAAGGAGAAATGCTGTTGAATTTTTATTGGATATTTAATTTAGGAAAGTGAAGTTATAATTGATTATGATTATTATGATTCTAGGGGAAATCTTGAATAATAACAAGCTCAAGGTTGGTTTCAAAAAGGTTAGTGCCTATTTATACTTATACTTCTTTTATTCCATATTAAGGACTTAAAATAAGTAAGGAATTGTGAATTAAATGAATGAAATTTATGTATATGTACTCCTTGAATTTCGGCAGCCCTATTCAAGGAATAGAAATGGAGTGTTTGATGGACTTAGAGTGAACTAGAGCTTAGGTTTAAAGTGTATACATATATATATATATATATATATATATATATATATATATATATATATATATATATATATATAGAATGAAAGAGTAAATTAGGGAAATTGTGAAAAACTTTGAAATTTAGCTAGGGTTTAGGAATGAAAATTTGACTTGGCTTATGAAATGGTTAAAGAACATTCTAATGGTCAATTAGTGATCATTTGAGGTATGTTGACCATAAATTGGACTGAAAAATGGCATGGCAAAGTGGAATGGTAGGCTGCCTAAAGACAGCAGCATGGTGGCTGAGATTTCAGTCCAATTGGACTGCCATAACTTTGGCTGTGTAGGTTCAATTGGTGTTTGGCCAATTGGACATGAAACTAGGCTTATAATGGCACATTTTTGCTGAAGAAACCAAGCCCAAAAGACCAAATCAAGTGGACCAAAAGTTGGCCCCAATCCGGATACCCTGCAAACAGCCCCTGTAGAATGACCAAATGAACAGTGGCCATAACTCACTGTAGAATGGTCAAATTGACCTGAAAGTTTTACAGCAATAAGATACGATATAGACAAACAACTTTCATGAAGAACATCACCCCAAATTATGCCATTAACCTATTCAAATTATTGGGCAAAATTAAGTTATCAAATCTGCAACTCTGCAGATTTTCACTTGAGCAGTAATGTTTGGATGGCTATAACTCTCTCTAGAAAACTCGGATTTAGGCGATTCTTGAACCGATGGAAACCTAAGGTATGGTAGAACATTTCATAAGAAGAAAGTTAGACCAAATTATGAACTTAACTTGATCAAATTACTGACCAAATTTGGACCAAAAATGCCGGACCAAAATCTCATCATGAACAGTGCACGTGAACAGTAAACTTATTTTGGCCATAACTTGAGCTACAAAACTCCAGATGGAGTGATTCAAAAAAGAAAATTCAACTAGACAAAATAAGGAACAACTTTCATGTTTACCATTTCCTCAAATTCCCACTGCAACAGTGCTTAATGGAATAGTAAAGTTAAGTTTCAAAAACTGAAAATTTTGTTTCCCTTGGTTAAAGCTTAGAAATGGTATTAATGCTTAATGCCAACAAGTTTTAAATGAAAAATGTGGTATGTTTGAAGTGCCAAATTCAGTGTACATATTCTCTATGCAAAAGTCAACTTTCTTGTTGACCAATGAAATGAATAATGACACCAAAAGTTAAAATTCAAAGATTGAAGAATTTTAAAGTATCAAATGCCCTAGTATACCTAACAAGATTGGTTTGGATAGTTTGGCATGCCAATAAGGTATTGTTTTAGCAGTACTGCGAAAGGCTTTATGCCTGTATTCATGGCTTTATGCCCGTATTCATGGCTTTTATGCCAGTATTCATGGCTTTTATGCCCGATCAAGTGATATCATGGCTTTTTAGCCATACTGACTGCATACGTGGTTGACGTTCTGCGTCCCATGGTATGACGGCCCGAGGCACCGCGGTGTCCAGTGCCAACTACCCGTTATCCAGTCCAGTCGTCCAGTATAGGTTACTTGGGCAACCAAATGAATGGAAAAGTATAACTGTAATTGAACTGATTGTTAAAGAAAATACGAAAATTAAATATCAGGAATGATTATGATAGAATACAAAGAAACTCAAGATCATGAAGAAAATAATTAACAAAATGCATGAAGAAGTAAATATCATAAAACGTAATTAGCCCTCGACTAAACATTAAGTTGGTAATTATTCAGTTCTTATGAACACAATGGCTAAGAAATTATGATTTTTATTTGCATATTATATTTTCTTGTATTATTGGCACCACTAAGCTTTATGCTTAGCGTCGCTTTGCAACGCGTGAGGTAATCAAGATTTGGACAGAGGCGTAGACCACAGATTGGGTAAGGCCATTCACGATTCGCATAGCGTCCGTGTCACCTCACGCACTGATTGCATTGGTAGGACACTAGGTCCCATTTTGTATTTTGAGATTTTTGTAAATTTGGTAATTAAACTCTTATTTTATCATATGTATTTGAACAAATGTAATATAATTTTGTATTAATGTAAGTACTTGTAATTTGTGATTATAAATCACATGTGAGAATTTATTTATGATTTGAGTCTAATGATGATGTGAAATGACAAATAGAGAAATCGTTAAGAAATTGCTGTAACTTGATGTGATACAAAATGTGAATTGTATATGAGTACCATGAGATGAATGATTGAGAAATAAATGAAATTGACGAAATTATTCTGAGACTTTGTTGATAATTGGAGTTGGGATTGATTGAATATGATCATAGGAAGTGTTTTTCACAGGTTCCGAAGAACTGTTTTCTCCATTTTTAGCCGGTACTCCACCGGATTTTCTATAAAATTTTCGGAACCTCAAATAAATTACAATTTCAATAAATGAATTATATTTCACAAGTTATTTTCAAAACTATGATAAAAATGAATTAAGATAAAAATAGAGTGCTCCGGCACACTGAGTGGCATAACTTGCTTGGCTACACTGTAGTCGGGTAATGGGTGTCACATTTAGTGGTATCAGAGCGCGATTTAGGCGTTTCTGGACCTAGATAGATTGCATATCATGCATTGCATTCATATGAGTCGAGGTGACACTATTGCAGATCTGTATTTCTTGTTTATTTTAGGTTAAGGTATGGAATAAGAGAGTGAAGAGACAATGAGATAGCGAATGGAGATGAGAAGGAGACTGTATTTAAGATGAAAAGGGATGAGTACATAACTGTTTGAGGATAGGATTGAGACTAAGGAGAAAGTGAAGTAGGATAACACGGAAAGGTGAAGAAATAAAGAGGTATTAGCTCCTTGGCTATTTACATTGGGTAAATTTCGAGGACGAAATTTAAATAAGAGGGGAAGAGTTGTAACATCCTCCCGGTAGCAATTCCACACAGTCTACTGTTCCGGTGACCAGTGTCGGTCCGGACAGCTAGACCTTCTGGAAAAATATTTAAACTAAAGTGAGGGACCATAATTAACTCAAATATTAATAAGAAAAATTTAGTAAAAATTTTAGAAATAAAATACAACCAAGTTAAAAAGAGTTGCCTAGCGAGGGGTAAACTGTAAGGAAGTTGCGGTTCGCAACTAGAGCCCTAGACAGGAAAAATTTCATAAAATAATTTTTGGGACTCCAGAGAAGGGTCATTGAGGTTCCTATGGCATTATAATGCAAAGAAAATAATTAGAAAAATTTTTCAATCGGTACAGACAATTTTGACCCGTTAAGCCAAACGGAGGGCATTTTGGTCATTTCGCCTTCAGAGGTGATTTTTGGCCGACTTGTCCAGTTAAGTAAATAATTATAATGATCTAAAATATGAATAAATATTGCTAAAAATTGAATTGAAAATGAGTAGAGAAAAGAAGAAAAGAAAATGAAGGAAAATGCTTAATTATGACATATGATGATGTCATTTAAAAGCCCCCTCCATTCACCATTTGACAAACCAATAAAAAGAGATAAAAATGACTTAAAATGAGATAAAAAAAACAAAGGAAACCAGCAGTTTCCTTCTTCATACGGGCTGGAGTAAGAGAAAAAGAGAGAGAAAAGGAAAAGAAAGAAAGAAAGGAAGAAGGAGAAGGAGATGAACAGTAGCAGAAAAAGGGGTTCAGCAGGGCAGCATGTTTCTCTTCCGCCCAGGTGAGTTTGGCTCAACATCTATGGCTCATTTTTGGATATGTATGAGGTATGTATGTGTGGAAGTTATGGTTAAAATTTGGTGATTGTTCAACGGTTGGATTTGGAGAAATATATTGTTGAACACAGGCTGTCTGTAGGTTGAATTCTGAATTTTTGCTACTGAAATTTGAGAAAAATAAATAGTTAGGATGCTTATAAAATTATGAAATTTGGTACAAATGATATTTGGGATGTTGAGGCTGCTGGGTTAAAATTTGGTGAATTTTAGACGTGTGGTTTATGAGATATAAATTGTTTTGCATGAGCTGTCTGAGTAAGACTGATTTCTGCAACAATTCAGATTTTGAAGGGTTGAATGAATGTTTTGATATCTCATGATATAGTGATTATTTGATGCTAAAATTTTTACGGATATTGTATAGGGATGTCTTGAATATATGGTTAAAATTTGGGATTTATCTAACAGTTAGATCATTATATATAAATTTGAATGCACAAGCTGCCAGATTGGGTATTAATGGGTGGTTGTGGATTTAAGATTTATGATAGGAGTTTAGTCCAATTTAAGGAGAAATGCTGTTGAATTTTTATTGGATATTTAATTTAGAAAAGTGAAGTTATAATTGATTATGATTATTATGATTCTAGGGGAAATCTTGAATAATAACAAGCTCAAGGTTGGTTTCAAAAAGGTTAGTGCCTATTTATACTTATACTTCTTTTATTCCATATTAAGGACTTAAAATAAGTAAGGAATTGTGAATTAAATGACTGTAATTGCTGTAGATGTACTCCTTGAATTTAGTGACCCTATTGAAGGAATAGAAATGGAGTGTTTGATGGACTTAGAGTGAACTAGAGCTTAGGTTTAAAGTGTATACATATATATATATATATATATATATATATATATATATATATATATATATATATATATATATATATATATATATATATATATAGAATGAAAGAGTAAATTAGGGAAATTGTGAAAAACTTTGAAATTTAGCTAGGGTTTAGGAATGAAAATTTGACTTGGCTTATGAAATGGTTAAAGAACATTCTAATGGTCAATTAGTGATCATTTGAGGTAAGTTGACCATAAATTGGACTGAAAAATGGCATGGCAAAGTGGAATGGTAGGTCGCCTAAAGACAAGAAGATGGTGGTGAGATTTCAGTCCAATTGGACTGCCATAACTTTGGCTGTGTAGGTTCAATTGGTGTTTGGCCAATTGGACATGAAACTAGGCTTATAATGGCACATTTTTGCTGAAGAAACCAAGCCCAAAAGACCAAAGCAAGTGGACCAAAAGTTGGCCCCAATCCGGATACCCTGCAAACAGCCCCTGTAGAATGACCAAATGAACAGTGGCCATAACTCACTGTAGAATGGTCAAATTGACCTGAAAGTTTTACAGCAATAAGATACGATATAGACAAACAACTTTCATGAAGAACATCACCCCAAATTATGCCATTAACCTATTCAAATTATTGGGCAAAATTAAGTTATCAAACCTGCAACTCTGCAGATTTTCACTTGAGCAGTAATGTTTGGATGGCTATAACTCTCTCTAGAAAACTCAGATTTAGGCGATTCTTGAACCGATGGAAACCTAAGGTATGGTAGAACATTTCATAAGAAGAAAGTTAGACCATATTATGAACTTAACTTGATCAAATTATCGACCAAATTTGGACCAAAAATCGCTGCACTCCAAAATCTCATCATGAATAGCATTGCGTGAGCAGTAAACTTATTTTGGTCATAACTTGAGCTTCAAAACTCCAGATGGAGTGATTCAAAAGGAAATTCAACTAGACAAAATAAGGAACAACTTTCATGTTTACCATTTCCTCAAATTCCCACTGTGATGCTTAATGGAATAGTAAAGTTAAGTTTCAAAACTGAAAATTTTTATTCCCTTGGTTAAAGCTTAGAAATGGTATTAATGCTTAAATCCAACAAGTTTTAAATGAAAAATGTGGTATGTTTGAAGTGCCAAAGTCAGTGTACATATTCTCTATGCAAAAGTCAACTTTCTTGTTGACCAATGAAATGAATAGTGACACCAAAAGTTAAAATTCAAAGATTGAAGAATTTTAAAGTATCAAATGCCCTAGTATACCTAACAAGATTGGTTTGGATAGTTTGGCATGCCAATATGGTCTTGTTTTAGCAAGATCGCGAAAGGCTTTATGCTGTATTCATGGCTTTATGCCCGTATTCATGGCTTTTATGCCGATTCATGGCTTTTATGCCCGATCATGTGATATCATGGCTTTTTAGCCATACCGATCGCATACGTTGTTGACGCTCACGTCCCATGGTATGACGGCCCGAGGCACCGCGGTGTCCAGTGCCAATGACTCGTTATCCAGTCCAGTCGTCCAGTATAGGTTACTTGGGCAACCAAATGAATGGAAAAGTATAACTGTAATTGAACTGATTGTTAAAGAAAATACGAAAATTAAATATCAGGAATGATTATGATAGAATACAAAGAAACTCAAGATCATGAAGAAAATAATTAACAAAATGCATGAAGAAGTAAATATCATAAAACGTAATTAGCCCTCGACTAAACATTAAGTTGGTAATTATTCAGTTCTTATGAACACAATGGCTAAGAAATTATGATTTTTATTTGCATATTATATTTTCTTGTATTATTGGCACCACTAAGCTTTATGCTTAGCGCGTCGCTTTTGCAACGCGTAGGTACTGAAGATTTGGACAGAGGGCCCGGTAGACCACAGATTGGGTAAGGCCATTCACAGTTCTGCATAGCGTCCGTGTCACCTCACAGACTATAGTGCATTGGTAGGACACTAGGTCCCATTTTGTATTTTGAGATTTTTGTAAATTTGGTAATTAAACTCTTATTTTATCATATGTATTTGAACAAATGTAATATAATTTTGTATTAATGTAAGTACTTCTAATTTGTGATTATAAATCACATGTGAGAATTTATTTATGATTTGAGTCTAATGATGATGTGAAATGACAAATAGAGGAATCGTTAAGAAATTGCTGTAACTTAATGTGATACAAAATGTGAATTGTATATGAGTACCATGAGATGAATGATTGAGAAATAAATGAAATTGACAAAATTATTCTGAGACTTTGTTGATAATTGGAGTTGGGATTGATTGAATATGATCATAGGAAGTGTTTTTCATAGGTTCCGAAGAACTGTTTTCTCCATTTTTAGCCGGTACTCCGCCGAATTTTCTATAAAATTTTCGGAACCTCAAATAAATTACAATTTCAATAAATGAATTATATTTCACAAGTTATTTTCAAAACTATGATAAAAATGAATTAAGATAAAATAGAGTGCTCTGGCACACTCAGTGGCATAACTTGCTTGGCTACACTGTAGTCGGGTAAGGGGTGTCACAAATGGGGTTTGACATAAACCATGACTCCAGCTCGAATTGGGATTTTATAACAGAGAGATTCTAGTGCATGGTAACATATGATTAAAGGTTCGTTTAAGGTATTCCTTATTACTGATTAGGTGGCCATGGCACGCTATGCTAGGTGTCAACCATGGTCTATGAGATGCCTAAAATGATTTAGAGAAATCATTTATGGTAAGAAAGAGTTCTGATGATATTAAGAGTTAATATCATATCTCATTGCCAATTAGTGATGAGCCTAGTGAGCCACACACATACACAAGATAATCACCAAATAAAATGTGATTTAATGGATTAATTAAAGAGTTTAATTGATTAATTAAATAGGTTTAGTTTGCAATAAGATTGCAAAGTCCCTAGCATGACTTGAAACTAAATATGGGTTATTGGATGTGTAACATAAGTTAAATTTATATTTAAAGCGTTTAAATATGAATTTAATTATGAGAAATTAATTAATAGAGATTAATTAATTATTTTATATTTGATATAAATTGATTTGAAGAGGAGAAATAATGATTTTGCATTGAGAACTCAAAATTACAACATAAGGGTAATTTGGTCATTTCACATGGTGACATGTGGCACCATGAGATGGTGACACATGGCATCATATAAGCTTGCCATTTGTCTTCCTATCAGGTAAGATTATCAAAGTCAAGATTAAGTCTAGCTTTGACACTTGGCTTAATGTGATTGAGTCAATTAAAAATAAGATGCAATGAGGTGGTGACATGTGGCATAGGGTTTAAGTAACTTAATGACCTAATTATATAAAAGGGAAAAGAAAAGAAGAAACATAACATTCTTATTTTCTCTCAAGTGTGGCGGCACACCTCTCTCCCTCTCCTCTTCATCTTGTGTCATCAATTCAAAGAGAATTGCCCAAAATCCTTTGAATTAAAATTGCTAAAAATTATTTCTAGTGTCCTATACATACATACTACCTCTCTAAAGGCAAAAACCCAATTTATAATTGGTTGGCAAAGGCTTGAGAAGCAAATTGGGGGCTGCCCATTGGTGATCTTGGTGTGGACAAGCTAGAGGGATAACACTTGGGGTCCTAGGTGCTTCCTAAGGTGCCAATTACATCCATATTATATCAAAAAGGTTAGTGCTCTAACTTCTCTTTTAAACTAGGGTTTAAATGAATTAATTTATTAATTCACAATCTTGAATGGCAAATATAGATCCTAATATATATTAAAAGTGTTTTAATATGCAATTGAGTATTAAAATTAATTAGGCACATCAGAGATGTGGCATGATGCATGTAACCTTAGAAGAAAAATTTTGAAATTTAATGCTCTAATGAACTAATCAACATGCTTTCGCTCCTACAATTGGTATCAGAGCAACTATATTTTCCATTTAGATTGAATATTGAGATTTAATTGTGTGATTTTGATCAAATTATGATTGATCTAAAGCTGTTTAGGTTCACCAAGAGGTGGCGGCATGGTTGTGTACCTCATGGTGCGCTTGGTTGTTGGGCTTCCCTCTTGGTACGCATGGTTGTTGGGCTTCAATATATAATTGTTGTATGTCTTTAGGCCCATGCTTAATTAAATTGTTTAATTAAGAATTTTGATCACACAATTAAATTTTGAAAAATTATTTTCAAGGTATTAAATTTGGAAAGAGTTTCTAAATTTAATTTGTTTGAATGAGATTCAAATTTGAATTTTTAAATTTGTTTGAATGAGATTCAAATCTAAAGTTTTAAATTTGTTTGAATGAGATTCAAATCTAAATTTTTAAATTTGTTTGAATAAGTTTCAAATCTGAATTTTTAAATTTGTTTTAATGAGATTCAAATCTGAATTTTTTAGTTGAATATGAGATATTCAATTTAATTCTAGTATGTATGTTTTATTTAATTGTTAACTGGTAATATGCATGATGGATGATCATGAAAAATAAAAGACCAATGTGATTGGATTTATTTCTTTTATTTTTCTTTGGGTTGTAAAATAATTAATTTTATTTTGGTGGTAAGTATTATAAGTCTTGTAATAATTTGGGCTGTAATTTCATTTATTTGAGGACTTTAAAGTCCATATTCTTGTAAATTCGCCTTTATATGCCAAGGATTACAAATGTAATTGGATTACAAGAAAATCAAGGAGGTCAAGAGCATTAGTGGGACCAGTAAGAGGAATTCAAGATCAAGTGTTGATTATGTACTCTTCAGCAACTCTTGTAAAATAAATGAATGAAATGCACCTAGGAATGCCCTAATTCAATTCTTGGTGCTCAGAATTGAATCCCTTAGAAAGTCCATGATCATACCATATTTATTGTTTATTCATGTATGCATGATATGTATGAGAATGTATGCAAGTATATGATATATGCATGCCAAATGGATAATGTGCAAAGTGAGACCATAATAGTAATTTAGCCAACCACTAAATCTTCCAAACAAATGATTAAATTAGAAGTGGTATAATTAAAGTAATTATATCATGGGCCCTCCATTGAGGCAATTATTTTAAGAAATTTTAAATATTTGCATGTGATGCATTTAATTTAAGAGATTTTCTTGAGAATAATTATTAAGCATGAGACGTTGTAAATATGTAAATAGTTGATGGCCAATAATGGATGTGCCTGAGGACTTTAAAATTATTTGCATATTTACTGGCTTAATGGGATCAACTTAACTAATGCAAGATGAATCAATAATGGATGTGCCTGAGATTTCGAGCATTAGGGGCTAGATAAATTATTGAACCTCACATGAGATGTGATGGGCAAGGAGTTGCTCACTTATAATTTATTGTAATTCCAATAATGGATGTGCCTGAGGATGATCAATAAGACTATAAGAATTCAATCACCCACTAGAAATCCATCCAACTAGGATTTCCGTTTCCTACTTTGGAAGTATAGGATTCGCTAAGTTAGTGGGAGGACCAATTTGATTAAAAGACCATAATCATTTTGGTTAATTACTTGATACATTTACTAATTAATCTAGTTATTTTTTGCAGTTATTCTTCTGATAATAATGAGCACACAACAACCATCACTATCCAATATCCTTGCTAGCTTACTTGATCACAATAGGTTAACGGGACCTAATCTTTCTGATTGGCTAAGAAATTTAAAACTTGTCCTGAACCTAGAACGTATTGGATATGTTCTAAACTCAAATGTTCCTAGTCCCTTACCTCCAGAGGCCACTCAAGAGGAATATGAAACTTTGGACAAGTGGAAGGAGCATGATATGAGAGCCAAGTGTTACATGCTTGCTTCTATGAATAATGAGTTACAAAAGCAGCATGAAAATATGCAAAGTGTTAGTGAGATCCTCCTTCACCTACAAGAGTTGTATGGTGAGCATAGCAGGAATGCTAGGTATGAGATATCTAGGCAGCTATTTCGAATGAGGATGTCTGAGGGACATAATGTTGGGGATCATGTCCACAAGATGATTCGGCTTATAGAACAGCTGGAACATCTTGAATTTAACATGGATTTCCAACTATAAACGGATTTGATCCTTTAGTCCCTACCTGAGTCATTTGGGAATTTTGTGACAAATTTCCATATGACTAAGCAGGAATACACCTTGGCTGGTTTACTTAACATGCTGGTTATTGCCCAAAAGAATATGCCAGGCAATAAATGAAAAGAGGTAGCTTTGATTGCATCTTCTTCTGCTGGAAAGTCCAAGAAGAAGAAGGGAAATAAGAATAAGAAACCTCAAGTTCCAGGACCTTCTAAGAAGATAGCCAAATGAAAGGGAAGACCAAAGCTGATGGAGGCAAAGGAAAGTGTTTTCACTGCCAGAAGGATGGGCACTGGAAAAGGAACTGCCTAGAGTATCTTGCTTCTCTGAAGGACAAAAAGGATACACTTTCAAAAGGTATGTCTATATCTTGTTATTTAGATGCTGATGATGCTCATAGTTCGTCTACAGCTTGGGTTTTAGATACTGGTGCCAGTTCTCACATTTCTTGTGATATGTAGGAACTAGCAAACAGTAGGAGTTTGCATGCTAGAGATGTTAGACTCCGGATTGGCGATGGCTCAACTGTTGAAGCTTTAGCCATAGGATCTAAATATTTTTACATGTGTGGACATTTTTTGTGTTTGACTAATATTTTGTATGTGCCTGATGCTTTGAAGAACATCATTTCTATATCTAGTTTAACTAGAAATAGTTATGAATTTCAGTTCACAGATGACGTTAGCAATATTTATTTTGAAAATAAATATGTTGGGTCAGGTTATATGCATGATTGTCTTTATTATTTAGATAATAATGATAAACACAAATTGAATGCAAGCAATCTAAAAGGATGCAGTGCCATGATGAAAATCAACTCAAGTTCAAAATATCTTTGGCACTTGAGATTAGGTCATGTTATAGAAGATAGGATTGCAAAACTCGAGAAAATGAGGATTTTATCCTCATTGCATTCTGAACCTACTCCAACTTGTGAATCCTGCCTTTAAGGCAAAATGACTAGATCACCTTTTGTTGGACAAGGACTAAGAGCTGAAAATATTTTGGAGCTAATACATAGTGATGTATGTGGTCCATTTAAGGAAATGGCTAGAGGCAGTTTTCATTACTTTATTACCTTTACTGATGATAAATCAAGGTTTGGGTATTTGTATTTGATGAAATACAAACATGAATCCTATGAAAAGTTCAAAGAATTTAAATCTGAAGTAGAAAATCAAACAGGAAAAAGTATGAAAACTCTTAGATCAGATCGTGGAGTTGAATACTTAAGTACTGAATTTGATGAATACTTGAAAGAGCATGGCATTGTTTCCCAGCTGACTTCTCTAAGAATGCCACAGTTGAATGGTGTATCTGAAAGGAGAAATTGTACCCTATTAGATATGGTACGTAGTGTAATGAGCTATACTGATATGCCAATCTCCTTTTGGGGATTTGCATTAGAATCAGCTTTGCATATTCTGAATAAGATTCCATCAAAAGTAATTTCTTCCACACCTTATGAGATATGGCATAGAAGAAAATCAAGTCTTAAGCATATCAAGATTTGGGGTTGTCCAGCTTATATCAAAAAGCTAAACACTGATAAATTGGAAACCAGATTAGAAAAAGGTCGATTTGTTAGATATCCAAAAGAAAGTTTTGGATATTATTTTTATTTGCCTACATCACAAAAGGTTGTGGTAAGAAGAGATGCCATATTTCTTGAACAACAATTTATTCAAGAAGGAGGCAAAGGAAGGCAAATAGAGTTAGAATTGGAGAATTCTGACCAACCAACAGATCAAATGGATATAGATCCATCTAGTCAACCTAAACTTATTAATGAAACATCTATAGTAATTCCTCGTAGATCGACCAGGATATCTCACCCACCAGTGAGATATGTTTTTCTTCATGAAGATGAACAAGAGTTGTTTACTTATGAAGAAGTAGATCATGGAGATGATCCACTTACCTATGAAGAAGCTATATCATATATATACTCTTCAAAATGGATTGAAGCTATGAAATCCGAAATTGATTCCATGTATAAGAATCAAGTTTGGGATCTTGTTGACCCACTTGAAGGTATTGTACCTATAGGGAATAAATGGGTTTTCAAGAAGAAAATTGGTTCTGATGGAAAAGTAGAGACTTATAAAGCAAGGCTAGTAATGAAAAGGTTTCATCAAAGGCAAGGAATTGACTATAAGGAGACTTTCTTGCCTGTTGCCATGCTTAAATTAATTAGAATTCTATTAGCAATAGCTGCATATTATGATTATGAGATTTGGCAAATGGATGTCAAAATAGCTTTCCTCAATGGATACATTGATGGAAACATTTTCATGGAACAACCTAGGGGTTTTCAATCCCAAGATGGTTCCAAGGTATGCAAGCTAAAGTGATCTATTTATGGGTTGAAACAAGCTTCGAGGAGTTGGAACATCCATTTTGATGAAGCCATTAAGTCATTTGGTTTTATTAAAAATGTGGATGAACCATGTGTATATAAGAAGGATAGTGATAGTGCTATCACTTTCCTTGTCTTATATGTGGATGATATTTTATTGATAGGTAATGATATAGGTATGTTGACAATTGTAAAGGTATAGTTGTCAAATACGTTCTCCATGAAAGACTTACGGGAGGTAACCTATATTGTTGGAATTTGCATATATAGAGATAGAGCAAAAAGAATAATTGATTTATCCCAAAGTCTATACTTAGAAAAGGTGTTAAAGAGGTTTAAGATGCTTGATTCCAAGAGAGGATCGTTACCAATGAGACATGGTGTCCACCTTTCCAAAGAGATGTCTCCAAAGACACCTGAAGAAAAAGATAAAATGGCTAGGATTCCATATGCTTCGGCTATTAGAAGTTTGATGTATGCAATGATGTATACTATGCCGGATATCACCCATGCTGTTAGTTTGACTAGCAGGTTTCAATCCAATCCAAGTTTAGAACACTGGATAGTTATCAAGAACATCCTTAAGTACTTGAGAAGAACTAAGGATTTATTCTTGATTTATGGAGGTGGTGACTTGCAATTGGATGGTTATACTGATTCTGATTTCCAATCAGATATCGAGGATAGAAAGTCTACCTCTGGTTTTGTGTTCATTTGTAATAGAGGTGCAGTCAGTTGGAAGAGTTCCAAATAGAGTACGACCGCTGATTCCACTACAAAGGCTGAGTATATTGCTATATCAGATGCTGCAAAAGAAGCTGTATGGATAAAGAAGTTCATGACAGAACTTACAGTAGTTCCTTCCATTGAGTTAGCAGTTCCACTCTACTATGACAAAAATGGAGCAGTCATACAGGCTAAGGAACCCCAGTCTCACCAAAAATCCAAACACATAGAAAGGCGCTACCACATTATCAGAGAAATAGTTAAGCGAGGCAATATAGCCATGCAAAAAATAACATCAGCTGAAAATCTAGCTGATCCATTCACAAAGCCTATGTCACAAGCTCAGTTAGACCGACATCTTAAGAAGATGGGTATAAGATATTGTAATGAATGGCTCTAGTGCTAGTGGGACATTGTTAGTAGTATGCCCTAGAGCATATCATTTAGTCTGTATCTTGTACATATTTTATTAATAAAAGGCAATTTCACTTTTTCGTTTACATAATATATTTATGTGCAATAGAAAAGGTCCATTGATATTTTGTTAGAAATTCTATTCTTAAGTTGTTAAGAATATAACTGAAAGTATTTCTAGCACAAAGTATCATAAATTGGTTCATAATCAAGGATACACCACACAGGACATGACTTATTCAGAAAGATTGTAATCATGTTTGTTCCCAAGGTATTTATATGAGATATAAATAAGATGGAATGGTGAGTCTCATGCCATATAACAAACATGATAGGCACTTATACATGATAAGTAGGCTGAACCAGTGACGCATATGACAAGCATATGGAGTTTACTCTTGTCAATGCATTGTCATATATCATATCAGTGTATATAATCTTTAGACCTGAGATAACACAGTTATCTTATATATAGGTGGTTTGAGTTTGATACTACTTTCATACTAGTACTGTGTATGGGTATATGGGCATGTGTTGGCTCCTACTAGTTATATATGGAGATAGGTGTTGATCAAGATGCAATCTGTTACCCTAAGTAAATAGGGATAAAATCCTATGTTTATTTAATTGTTCTTGATATTTCAAGTTCCTGGCCAGGACACACTATGATAGGTATTCCTTGTTACTGATTAGGTGGCCATGGCACGCTATGCTAGGTGTCAACCATGGTCTATGAGATGCCTAAAATGATTTAGAGAAATCATTTATGGTAAGAAAGAGTTCTGATGATATTAAGAGTTAATATCATATCTTATTGCCAATTAGTGATGAGCCTAGTGAGTCACACACATACACAAGATAATCACCAAGTAAAATGTGATTTAATTGATTAATTAAAGAGTTTAATTGAATAATTAAATATGTTTGGTTCGCAATAAGATTGCAAAGTCCCTAGCATGACTTGAAACCAAATCTGGGTTATTGGATGTATAACATAAGTTAAATTTATATTTAAAGCGTTTAAATATGAATTTAATTATGAGAAATTAATTAATAGAGATTAATTAATTATTTTATATTTGATATAAATTGATTTGAAGAGGAGAAATAATGATTTTGGGTTGAGAACTCAAAATTACAACATAAGGGTAATTTGGTCATTTCACATGGTGACATGTGGCACCATGAGATGGTGACACATTATTACAACATAAGGGTAATTTGGTCATTTCACATGTTGACATGTGACACCATGAGATGGTAACACATGGCATCATATAAGCTTGCCATTTGTCTTCCTATCATGTAAGATGATCAAAGTCAAGATTAAGTCTAGGTTTGACACTTGGCTTAATGTGATTGAGTCCATTAAAAATAAGATGCAATGAGGTGGTGACATGTGGCATAGGGTTTGAGTGACTTAATGACCTAATTATATAAAAGGGAAAAGAAAAGAAGAAACATAACACTCTTATTTTCTCTCAAGTGTGGCGGCACACCTCTTTCCCTCTCCTCTTCATCTTGTCTCATCAATTCAAAGAGAATTGCCCAAAATCCTTTAAATTAAAATTGCTAAAAATTATTTCTAGTGTCCTATACATACATACTACCTCTCTAAAGGCAAAAACCTAATTTATAATTGGTTGGCAAAGGCTTGAGAAGCAAATTGGGGGCTGCCCATTGGTGATCTTGGTGTGGATAAGCTAGAGGGACAACACTTGGGGTCCTAGGTGCTTCCTAAGGGTTCCAATTACATCTATAGTGCATCAAAATGGTTAGTGCTCTAACTTATCTTTTAAACTAGGGTTTAAATGAATTATTTTATTAATTCACAATCTTGAATGGCAAACATAGATCCTAATACATATTAAAAGTGTTTTAATATGTAATTGAGCATTGAAATTAATTAAGCACATAAGAGATGTGGCATGATGCATGTAACCTTAGAAGAAAATTTTTGAAATTCAATGCTCTAATGAACTAATCAACATGCTTCCGCTCCTACACTAACATATCCCTTGTATATCAAAAAGTTGAAGACTGATAAATTGGAAACCAAGTTAGAGAAGGGATGGTTTGTTGGGTATCGAAAAGATAGTTTTAGATATTATTTCTATCTTCCTTCATCACCAAGAGTTGTGATAAGTAGAAATGCTCTTTTTCTTGAAAAAGAGTTTATTCAAGAAGGTGGCAAAGGAAGGCTGATAGAATTAGAATTGGAAAATTCTGATCAACCAATAGACAACATGGATATAGATCCATCCAATGAGCCTACACCTATTGATGATATATCCACAACACTTCCTTGAAGATCAATCAGAATATCTCATCCTCCAGAGAGATATGATTTTCTTTATAAGAATGAATAAGAGTTATTTGTTCATGAGGAAATTGATCATGGTGATGATCCTATGACCTATGAGGAAGCTATATCAGATATAGAATCTTCAAAATGGATTGAAGCAATGAAATCAGAAATGGATTCCATGTACAAGAACCAAGTTTGGGATTTTATAGACCCACTTGATGGTATGGTACCAATAAGAAATAAATGGGTTTTCAAAAAGAAAATTGGTTCTAATGGAAAGATGGAGACCTACAAAGTAAGGCTAGTAGCAAAAAGGTTTCGCCAAAGGCAGGGGATCGATTATGAAGAGACCTTTTTGCCTGTAGCCATGCCTAAATCCATTAGGATTTTATTAGCAATAGCAGCATACTATGACTATGAGATTTAGAAAATGGATATCAAAACTACTTTCCTTAATAGATACATAGAGGAAAACATATTCATGGAACAGCCTAGGGGTTTTGAATCCCAAGATGGTTCCAAATTATGCAAGCTTAAACGATCCATTTATGGTCTCAAGCAAGCTTTGAGGAGCTGGAACATCCATTTTGATGAGGCCATTAAGTCTTTTGGTTTTATATAGAATGAGGATGAGCCATATGTGTACAAAAAGGTTAGTGGGAGTGCACTCACTTTCCTTATCTTGTATGTGGATGATATCTTATTGATGGGCAATGATACCAGTATGCTAACTACTGTAAAAATATAATTGTCCAATACTTTCTCTATGTAAGACTTAGGGGAAGCCACCTATATTTTAGGAATTCGCATCTATAGAGGTAGATCGAAAAGAATGATAGGTTTGCCCTGAAGTCTACTTAGAAAAGGTGTTAAAGAGATTTAACATGCTTGATTCTAAGAGGGGATTGTTACCTGTTAGGCATGGTATCAACTTTCCAAGGAGATGTCTCCAAAGACACCCGAGGAAAGAGAAAAATGGCAAGGATTCCATATGCTCTGGCAATTAGAAGTCTTATGTATGCAATGTTATGTGCAAAGCCAGATATGTCACACCTTACCCCTTTATAAGGCATAACATGATCCCGTAGTATACTTAATGAATTACCAAACTTCACCTACCGATAACCCATTAAATACACTACAAGGGATTTTAAAACAATTTTCTTACTTTTTGAAGGTAGTGAGCATTTTTGGTAGGAAATAAAAACTTTTATTTGAAGTTAAACTACATATCAAATTTTCAATCAATTTAAAGTTTTCACAAATTTTATAAAAATTTCGGCAGAGTGCCGTCTATAATTAGAAAAAACCAGTTCTTCAAAACCTGTGAAAACACTTCCAAATAGTGTACTTCATCAAATCTCAACCACCAATAATTTAATTCAACACAAATCAACCCAATCTCCACAATTCGAAACAAAATTGTCATCTCAAATATTTCAAATTAATTTATACACATTGCATTCAAAATAAATAATTTGCAATCACAATTTAATTTACAGGCATAAAAATCCAAAAGGTAATATTATTATAATTTACTGTACAACTGCTCAATTTTACATGTATACATATGACAATACCATATTTACATCAACCAAAACACAATGGGTATAAATAATATACCCATACAAAAATCTTCAAGTTGTGCTCCCCTATTACTGTAGCATCTCACTTTGCTGCTTTTTTCTTGCCTCTATCTGCGACAGCAAAAGAAGCTATCGCTGAGTATAAAAATACTTAGTGGTGCATAATAAAATATAAAATGCATAATATAAAATATTTATGAACAATTCATAATTCAAAAATCTCACAATCGCATTTTACAATTTTTCAAATCACATTTATAACAAATCACAATTTTCAAAGCTTAATATAACACAAATTTGATCAAACAATTTAATAAACACAGTGTTGCTAATCAATAACACAACTTAGGCCATGACACAAAATTTCCAAACATGCTATGTTATACACCACGACAAGGCAAACTCACCCCACTAATCGAAATCAATGAGGGATGTGGCTAGCTAGCTAATGAGTACTCATTCAAACTCACTTCAGACTAGCAAGCCAGAGAGGGAGGAAAATGATCAAATATCAAACTTAATCCCATAAGTGGAGGAGAAACATAGTAAGGGACTGCCATGCCAAGTGTGAATCAAAAATAATTTCAAAATCATATTATTCAATATTTCATGCAAAACATTAATCAATTTTCATTTTAAATTTCTATTTACAAAGTAGGCGACACAACATTTCTCAAAGCATTGTTTAGCATAAATTGCTCCAAAATGTATTCAAATAAATTTTCTAATAGCAAATCGAAAGTGAAAAGTTATTGTGCACAAACCTGATGTGAGTCGCCTCTAGGTCTTGACTCAGTTTGCCTTATTCTTTTCCAGGTCTTTTTCAGCTGAAACATGCAATTTAAAGTGTTCCAGTATCTTATCTCATAACAAATCCAATAATTTATTTATATATACTCAATTCTAGCCCCAATATGCTTAAACTAACGTTCTTGAAAATTTTCATTTCGGGGTTACTATTCATGTCAATATGTTGACTTTCTTATGCTTAATAGGTATGAAAAATCTAATTATACCCACATACTATATTTTGGGTGCCAAATTTGTTGGTTTTCATTGTTTCTTCAAATTTTAGGTCTCTTAGGTACAATTTCAAAATTTTTCAGATTTGATGTCCTATTTTGTACTATTCCATTGGTCATGTTGCTGTGAGATTTTAGCAAAGTGTTCTTAATAAAACTTGTTTCTTATTGTCTTAACTTTACTTCCCTTTTTGAATCACTGCATTTGGAGTTTCATAGCCCAAGATATGGCTATTTGAACAGGGCTGGTCGGATTGGTCTATCCAGAATTTCTGGGCACCTAATTTGGTTCTGGCAGTTTTAGACCACTAACTTTGGGTGGCAAAATGACTGGGTTATGGACAGAATTTGGTTTGGTGTTCTTCATGGAAGTTGTAGTGCTATGTCATACCTTTCCAATGCCACAAAAATCAGGTCATTCGGACCTGTATAGCCCAAGTTATGGCCAAATGAACAAACATTGTTCATTTGGTCATTTTGGTACAGTGGCAGTGCACTACACCCGAGTTTGACCTAATTGTTCGCTAGGCTATGGTTATATTTTGGGCATGCTTCCTAAATGAAAAATGTGCCATTATGTGTCTGTTTTTCATTCCCAATTGACCTCATACCAATTGGGTTGGTAAATTTTGGTTCTTGAAAGAGACCTAGGTCAAGCTACCAGAATATGAATCCTAACTAATCCGAATTGCACTTTGGTTCTATCAATTCAAACACACCACAAATGATTCCAAATGGCCATTTCAAACCTCAATTAGGTTCCAATACATCAATTATAAATTTTCTCTAAATTTTTCCCTAAACCCTAAGTGCCACAAACCCTAATTTACACAATTTCTTTAACTAATGCAATTAAAGTTCACAATCAACCTTTATACACCTAATTTAACTTAACTACCACTTCAATTCCATCAAATTAATGAAATATCAATACCCCTTAATGCTGGTCGAATTTCCCTTTAGTCTCCCATAATAGTTTTCTTTTGATTTTTAAGTTGATTTCTAGTTTAATTGAGCTAAACAAACAAATAATAAACTAAAATTTTCAACTTAAATTACAAACCTCAACTTGGATGTCCAATTCTTTAATTCTCTTCTTTTTTTCCTTTTCTTTGTTTCTTCAATCTTCTTTTCTAATTGAGATAGCAAGCTTTTATGGAAAATTTTGGGGGAATTTAGGGTTATGTGTATGGAAAATCAAGCTTGAATCAAGCTTTAATAGTGATCTTTCATGGAGGTTTGAGAGAGAATTGGAGAGAGAGGGGACGGCACAACTAAAGGAAAATGAAGCAAATTTTATTTCTTTTTTTTTTATGTAATTATTTAGCTATTTGACTTGGTCAAAAAGGTTGGAAAATTAAAATTAACTTTTACATCATATATGATGTCAATCATCATGATGTAATAAGTCCCATTTTTATTCTTTTTCTATTTCTTTAATTTTTCAATAATTCTTTAATTTAATTTTCGATTCCAAAATTTTTGTTTCTTTGATTTTATTGGACAGTTAGGTCTGGAGTCACCTCTTGGGGTGGATTGACCAAATTGCCCCTCGCTGATTCAATCCAGTTAGCAAGTTATTCGATATTTCTTCCGGATCCCTGACCTAATTATTTGACCTACTTAAAAATTCTTTTTCGTAATTTTCTCTTTTTCACTGTGTTTGCAATAGTCCTAAGGACAGTGGCATCACATTTTTCAGTTTATAATTTGGGTTACAATAGCACCACAGTCCCTTCCCGGGAAAGTCATCCATCGCTGTGACTCTCGGCTCATTTAACCTTTTATATTCTATTTTTCTTATTTATACTTACCTATCAGGTAGTCACTATTTATTTGCATTCAGGGCTTATCTTGGTGTCTCAAATGTGGTTCTAATCCTATTAATTGTCTAGACTGACACCAGTCACCTAAACAGTAACATATACTAGGCTATGCAAATAGGCGTGTTACAAGATATCTCTTATACCATTAGTTTGACTAGCAGGTTTCAATCTAATTTAGGTTTGGACAGCTAGATTGCTGTTAAGAATATCCTTAAGCATTTAAGAAGAACTAAGGATTTAATCTTAATATATGGAGGAGGTGATCTACAACTAGATGGACTTATAGATTTTGATTTCCAATCAGACGTGGATGATAGAAAGTCTATCTCCGGTTTTGTGTTCATATGTAATAGAGGCGCAGTTAGCTGGAAGAGTTCCAAGCAGACAATAACTATAGACTCCATTACAAAGACTGAGTATATTGCTACATCTGATGCTGTAAAGGAAGCTGTTTGGATAAAGAAGTTCGTAACAGAACTTGGAGTGGTTCCTTCAATTGTGTCACCAATTCCATTGTATTGTGACAACAATAGTGTTGTTATTCAAGTAAAGGAATCCCAATCTCACTAGAAATCCAAACACATAGAAAGGCGCTACCGCATTATCAGAGAAATAGTTAAGAGGGGCTATATAGCCATACAGAAAATAACATCAGTTGATAACCCAGCTAACCCTTTCACCAAGACTATGACACAAAACCAGCTAGATCGACATCTTGAGAAGATGGGTCTAAGATTTTGTAATGAATGGCTTTAGTGTAAGCGGGAGATTGTTAGTAGTATGCCTTAGAGCATACATTGTAATGCATCTTGTAAACATTTATTTCCCATTAATGGCAAATATTATTTTCTTTTAAATTTAAATGGTTAAAATTTAATTGAAAATGTCCTTTAATAACTTGTTAAATGTTCTATTCTTAAGTTAAGAATATGAGTGACAAAACATGCTAGTACAAATATTATAAATTTCAGTTCACAATCTAAGATACTTCATTAGGCATGACTTAGTAGAAAAGATTGTCACTTATATTTATTTTCATGGATTAGTATGAGATACTAATAGGATAGAATGGTGAGTCTCATGCCATATGACAAACATGAAGGGCACTTATAAAATAAGTAGATCGAACCAGTGGCATAAGATGACTTGTACATGGTGTAACGTCTTGAACTTTTGAGCTCTGAATAGTGCCATATTCAATCAGTGAATAGTACTATTCAAAACTAGGTTGAGGACCAAAAATAACATGAAAATAAAATTGAATTAAGTAGTATAAAAGTCAAAGAGACCATCGGGTTATGGACTTAAATATAATTATAAGAAAAGATTGACTATAACCCGATAAAGGACATTTTGGTCATATGACACCTACAGTTGACTTTTGACCAAAATGTCAAATAAAATATATGAGGATAAAATATTGAAAATGGATTAAAAATATGAAGAAGTATGGAAATTTGTAAAGGGACATAGAAGGAATTAATGTACAAGTTAAAAATTAAATAATTATAATTAATAATTAAAATTAACATATGGATAAATACTTAGTATAAGACAAAAACATTTAAAGAAAAGCATTAACTTCTTCCTTTTTCTTCTCCTTAGTTGAATCCAATCTTTCATGGCCATCCACCATTGATTCTTCTTCTAGCTTCAAATTTCCTATGATTTCTACCATAAAACTGTAACACCCTCCCCGTAGCAACTCCGTACAGTCTACTGTTCTGGTGACCGGTGTCGGTCCGGACAACTAGAACGTCCGGAAAAATATTTAAACTAAAGTCAGGAATCATAATTAACTCAAATATTAATAAGAAAAATTTAGTAAAAATTTTAGAAATAAAATACAACCAAGTCAAATGAGCTGGTGCCCAAGCGATGGGTAACCAGAGGTAAGTTGCTTCTAACGAGGAGCCCTAGACCGGGAAAAATTCATAAAATAATTTTGGGACTCCAAAGAAGGGTCATTGAGATTCCTATGGCATTAGAATGCCAAGAAAATATTTAGAAAAATTTTCAATCGACATGCATAATTTTGACCCGTTAATCCAAACAGAGGTCATTTTGGTCATTTCGCCTTCAGAGGTGATTTTTGGCCGACTTGTCCAGTTAAGTAAATAATTATTATGACATAAAATATGAATTAATATTGATAAAAAATTAATTGAAAGTGAGTAGAGAAGAAGAGAAAAGAAAATACAATAAAATGCCAATTATGACATATTATGAGGTCATTTAAAATTGTTCACCAATCACAATTAAGTAACCATCAAATTAACTAATAAAAAGAGTCAAAAGAGACCAAAGAATAAAAAAGCAAACAGCAGCCCTTTCTTCTTCTTCAAAACGTTTTACACCTCCTCTCTCACTCCTCCATTAACAAACTTTCTAAAGCTTCAAATTTCCATGCTTCCTCACCCCAAAACCCTAAGTCCCTTCACTAAAAACTTGTCTCTACCTCTTGGAAAGTGTTTGGCAGCCTAGAAAGGGAAAGAAAGTGAAGATTAACTTGGGAAAATTCTGCCCTACAAGAGGTTAGTGCACATATATACTTAAAACTCTTTAATCCCATGCTAGAGACTTGAAACAAGTATGAATTTGTAACTTAAATGAATAAAAGTTATGTGTATGTCCACCATGATTTTTGGCAGCCCTAAAGAAGGAACATGATTGAGTGTCTTGATGGACTTAGAGTGAACTAGATAGTATGTTTAAAATATATATATATATATATATATATATATATATATATATATAAGGAATGAAAGTGATTAATTAAGGTAGTTGTGAAAATTTATAATGGAAATTAGGGTTTTGAGGTGTGAAACTTGGATTTAGCTTATGAAATTGTGAAAGAACATTATAAGGGTCAATTAGTGACCATTTTAGGTAAGTTGACCACAATTTGGACTGAAATATAGCATGGCAAAGTGAATGTGTAGGCTGCCTAAGGACAGCAGCAGAGTGACTAAAATTTCAGTCCACTTGGACTGCCATATCTTTGGTTGTGTTGGTCCAATTGGTGTTTGGTCAATTGGACATGAAACTAGGCTTATAATGGCACATTTTTTCTGAAGAAACGATGCCCAAAAGACCAAAGCAAGAGGACCAAAAGTTGGCCCCATTCCGGATACCCTGCAAACAGCCCCTGCAGAATGACCAAATGAACAGTAACTATTCATTTGGCCATAACTCACTGTAGAATGGTCAAATTGACCTGAAATTTTTACAGCAACAAGATATGATATAGAAAAACAACTTTTATGAAGAACATCACCCCAAATTATGCCATTAACCCATTCAAATTATTGAACAAAGTTGAGTTATCAAACCTGCAACTCTGCAGATTTACATTTGAACAGTAATGCTTGGATGGCTATAACTCTCTCTAGAAAACTCGGGTTTAGGCGATTCTTAAACCGATGGAAACCTAAGGCATGGTAGAACATTTTATATGAAGAAAGTTAGACCAAATTATGAACTTAACTTGGTCAAATTACTGACCAAAGTTGGACCAAAATCTGCCAAAATCCAAAATTTCAGCAGGAATAGTACACGTGAACAGTAAACTTATTTTGGCCATAACTTGAGCTACAAAACTCCAAATGGAGTGATTCAAAAAAGGAAATTCAACTAGACAAAATAAGGAACAACTTTCATGTTTACCATTTTCTCAAATTCCCACTGTAACAGTGCTTAATGGAATAGTAAAGTTAAGCTTCAAAAACCGAAAATTTTGTTTCTCTTGGTTTAAGACTAGAAATGGTAATGGTGATCACTTCCAACAAGTTTTAAATGAAAAATGTGGTATGTTTGAAGTGCCAAAGTCAATGTACATATTCTCTATGCAAAAGTCAACTTCCTTGTTGACCAATGAAATGAATAGTGACACCAAAAGTTAAAATTCAAAGATTGAAGAATTTTAAAGTATCAAATGCCCTAGTATACCTAACAAGATTGGTTTGGATAGTTTGGCATGCCAATAGGGTATTGTTTTAGCAAGATCTTGCGAAAGGCTTTATGCTGTATTCATGGCTTTATGCCCGTATTCATGGCTTTTATGCCCGTATTCATGGCTTTTATGCCCGATTATGTGATATCATGGCTTTTTAGCCATACCGATCGCATACACGTGGTAGACGCTCGCGTCCCATGGTATGACGCCCGAGGCATCGCGGTGTCGATTAACGACCGTTATCCATCCAATGTCCAAAGATAGGTGACTTGGTCATGGAAAAGTATAACTGTGATTTAACTGATTATTAAAGAAAATACGAAAATTAAGAATCAGGAATGATTACAAAAATACAAAGAAGCTCAAGATCATGAAGAAAATAATTAACTAAATGCATGAAGAAGTTAATATCATAAAACATGATTAGCCCTCGACTAAACAATAAGTTAGTAATTATTCATTTCTTATGAACACAATAGCAAGGAAATTATTATTTTTATTTGCATATTATATTTTCTTGTATTATTTGCACCACTAAGCTTTATGCTTAGCGCCGCTTGCAACGCTGTAGGTATCAAGATTTGGACAGAGGGCCCAAGAGACCACAGATTCGGTAAGGCGGTTCACGCTGCATAGTGTCCGTGTCACCTCACCATCCACAGTGCATTGGTAGGACACTATTTTTCATTTTGACATTTTGTAACTAATTTCTATTTTCTCATATGTATTTGAACTTATGGAATGTATTTTGAGGTTCATGTAAATAATGAAAAATCGTATTAATGAATGTAAAAGTGAATGTTTATCTGTGATTTATACATGATATCACATGAGATGAATGATTGAGAAATGAATGGTGAAAAATGTTGAGATTTTGATATTGAAGTTTGAGAGTGATGAGATGATTGAATATGATCATAGGAAGTGTTTTTCATAGGTTCCGAAGAACTGTTTTCTCCATTTTTAGACGATACTTTGCCGGATTTTCTATAAAATTTTCGGAACCTCAGATAAATTATAATTTCGATAAATAGCTTAAATAAATTATATTTCACAAGTTATATTTAAAAGGAAGAATAAAAATGAATTAAGATAAAATAGAGTGCTCGGCACACTGAGTGGCATAACTTGCTCGGCTACACTGTAGTCGGGTAAGGGGTGTCACATTTAGTGGTATCAGAGCACGGTTTAGGCATTTCTGGGCCTAGATTGAGTCCATACCATGCATTGCATTTGTAAGAGTCGAGGTGACACTAATGCAGATATGTTTGTCTTTCTTATTTTGAATAGGATATGGACCCTTCATCACAGAGAGCAGTCGAGGAGGAAGTGGAGAGTCATGCTCCACCTGCAGTAGCTGAGACTGAGGGTAGGGGAGAACCTACTCCACCAGCTCAAGCAGAGCCTGCTCAGCCTCCACAGGCTATGTTTCAGCAAATGGCCGGGGTAATGCCAGCACCACCACCACCACCAGCTTCACAGCAGAAATCACACTTGGAAAGACTAAGAAAGTTTGGAGCTGTGGACTTCTATGGCAAGAGAGAAGATGACTCATGCGGTAGAATTGGTTGAATGTAACAGAGCAGAGTTCTAAAACAACTCCACCGCACTCCGAGCAAAACTGGAAGTCGCCATATCTTTGTTGCAAGATGATGCCTACGAATGGTGGGACACTCAGATTCAAAGGAAGTACAATGTAAGTCAGAATTTGGGACTTCTTTCTCTCCGAATTCAAGAAGAAATATGTAGGTACTGTATACCTAGAAGAGAGAAGAAGAGAGTTTATTAACTCGAGGCAGAGACAGTTGTCAGTGGCTGAGTATTAGAAGGAATTCGTAAGATTGAGCCACTATGGAAGGGAGATAGTCCCTAATGAAGCCGAGAGGTGCAAGAGATTTGAAGAGGGATTGAACGACAATATAAAGCTCATGATCACTGCCTTGGGAATCACTGATTTCACCAAGCTAGTGGAAGCTGCATTAAAAGTGGAGAAAGTGAGAATAAATGAACAAAATAGGAAAGATAGGCAGCGTAAGAGGGAATTTGGACCAGATACCAAGTATACCAACCGATAGTAAGAAGTTTAAGGGTTCTAGTTTACAAGATCGGACACGAGGCCACAGAGGCGATTGGAATCTCTATAGCTAGTTCTCGCACAAGAACAAGGGATTAACCCAATGATCGAATGTATACATTGTGGTAGAAGACACAGAGGGGAGTGTCGACTGTTAACTGGAGAGTGTTTCAAGTGTGGGGCTACGGATCATTTCATAAGAGATTGCCCTCAGAGGAGTGGTTCAATAGCTCCGGTACAAGTTGATAGACCTTCCCCTGTAGTTCAAAGGGGTAAAAGATCGGGTAGAGCAGAAACGGCTGACATTTCACAGAAGATTGTTTCTGAGACCGTTGAAAAGCCCGAAGTCAGGGTGGCACCACAAGTATATGCTATGGAAGCTCAGGAAGAGCCAAACCTGATGAGGCGATACAAGGAAGTGAAGAGACAAGGAGGTAGCAACTCCTTGATTACTTAAGTCAGATAAATTTCGAGGACGAAATTTAAATAAGAGGGGAAGAGTTGTAACACCCTCCCAGTAGCAACTCCGCATACAACATCGCTCCAAAGTGACCTGTCGGTCCCAGTCGTAAAAATATTTAAACTAAAGTCAAACCATAATTAACTCAAATATTAATAAGAAAAATTTAGTAAAAATTTTAGAAATAAAATACAACCAAGTCAAATGAGCCGTGCCCAAGCGATGAGTAACAGAGGTAAGTTGCGGTTCGCAACGAGGAGCCCTAGACCAGGAAAATTCATAAAATAATTTTGGGACTCCAAAGAAGGGTCATTGAGATTTCTATGGCATTAGAATGCCAAGAAAATATTTAGAAAAATTTTTCAATCCAGATAGACAATTTTAACCCGTTAAGCCAAACGAGGGCATTTTGGTCATTTCCTTCAGAGGTGATTTTTGGCCGACTTGTCCAGTTAAGTAAATAATTATTATGACACAAAATATGAATTAATATTGATAAAAAATTAATTGAAAGTGAGTAGAGAAGAAGAGAAAAGAAAATACAATAAAATGCCAATTATGACATATTATGAGGTCATTTAAAATTGTCCACCAATCACAATTAAGTAACCATCAAATTAACTAATAAAAAGAGTCAAAAGAGACCAAAGAATTAAAAAGCAAACAGCAGCCCTTCTTCTCCTTCAAAAACGTTTTTCACCTCCTCCCTCACTCCTCCATTAACAAACTTTCTAAAGCTTCAATTTCCATGCTTTCCTCACCCCAAAACCCTAAGTCCCTTCACTAAAAACTTGTCTCTACCTCTTGGGAAGTGTTTGGCAGCCTAGAAAGGGAAAGAAAGTGAAGATTAACTTGGGAAAATTCTGCCCTACAAGAGGTTAGTGCACATATATACTTAAAACTCTTTAATCCCATGCTAGAGACTTGAAACAAGTATGAATTTGTAACTTAAATGAATAAAAGTTATGTGTATGTCCACCATGATTTTTTGCAGCCCTAACGAAGGAACATGATTGAGTGTCTTGATGGATTTAGAGTGAACTAGAGAGTATGTTTAAAATATATATATATATATATATATGTAAGGAATGAAAGTGATTAATTAAGGTAGTTGTGAAAATTTATAATGGAAATTAGGGTTTTGAGGTGTGAAACTTGGATTTAGCTTATGAAATTGTAAAAGAACATTATAAGGGTCAATTAGTGACCATTTTAGGTAAGTTGACCACAATTTGGACTGAAATATAGCATGGCAAAGTGAATGTGTAGGCTGCCTAAGGACAGCAGCAGAGTGACTGAAATTTCAGTCCACTTGGACTGCCATATCTTTGGCTGTGTTGGTCCAATTGGTGTTTGGTCAATTGGACATGAAACTAGGCTCATAATTGCACATTTTTGCTGAAGAAACCATGCCCAAAAGACCAAAGCAAGAGGACCAAAAGTTGGCCCCATTCCGACACCGCAAAGCCTCAGAGAATGACCAAATGAACAGTAACTGTTCATTTGGCCATAACTCACTGTAGAATGGTCAACTTGACCTGAACTGTTTACAGAAACAAGATATGATATAGACAAACAACTTTCATGAAGAACATCACCCCAAATTATGCCATTAACCCATTCAAATTATTGAACAAAATTGAGTTATCAAACCTGCAACTCTGCAGATTTACATTTGAACAGTAATGTTTGGATGGCTATAACTCTCTCTAGAAAACTCGGATTTAGGCAATTCTTGAACCGATGGAAACCTAAGGCGTGGTAGAACATTTCATATGAAGAAAGTTAGACCAAATTATGAACTTAACTTGGTCAAATTACTGACCAAAGTTGGACCAAAATCTGCCAAAACCCAAAATTTCAGCAGGAACAGTACACGTGTACAATAAACTTATTTTGGCCATAACTTGAGCTACAAAACTCCAAATGGAGTGATTCAAAAAAGGAAATTCAACTAGACAAAATAAGGAACAACTTTCATGTTTACCATTTCCTCAAATTCCCACTGTAACAGTGCTTAATGGAATAGTAATGTTAAGCTTCAAAAACCGAAAATTTTGTTTCTCTTGGTTTTAGCCTAGAAATGGTAATGGTGATCACTTCCAACAAGTTTTAAATGAAAAATGTGGTATGTTTGAAGTGCCAAAGTCAATGTACCTACTTTCTATGCAAAAGTCAACTTCCTTGTTGATCAATGAAATGAATAGTGACACCAAAAGTTAAAATTCAAAGATTGAAGAATTTTAAAGTATCAAATGCCCTAGTATACCTAACAAGATTGGTTTGGATAGTTTGGCATGCCAATAGGGTATTGTTTTAGCAGTACTGCGAAAGGCTTTATGCCTGTATTTATGGCTTTATGCCCGTATTCATGGCTTTTATGCCCGTATTCATGGCTTTTATGCCCAATTATGTGATATCATGGCTTTTTAGCCATACCGATCGCATACGTGGTAGGCGCTCAAGGTCCCATGGTATGACGCCCGAGGCACCGCGTCCGGTGCCAACGACCGTTATCCATCCACGGCCCAAAGATAGGTTACTTGGGCATGGAAAAGTATAATCGTGATTGAACGATTATTAAAGAAAATACGAAAATTAAGAATCAGGAATGATTACAAAAATACAAAGAAGCTCAAGATCATGAAGAAAATAATTAACGAAATGCATGAAGAAGTTAATATCATAAAACATGATTAGCCCTCGACTAAACAATAAGTTAGTAATTATTCATTTCTTATGAACACAATACCAAGGAAATTATTATTTTTATTTGCATATTATATTTTCTTGTATTATTTGCACCACTAAGCTTTATGCTTAGCTACGCCGCTTTGCAACGCGTAGGTACTGAAGATTTGGACAGAGGGCCCAGTAGACCACAGATTCGGTAAGGCAGTTCACAGTTCTGCATAGTGTCCGTGTCACCTCACCATCCATAGAATGAATTAAGATAAAAATAGAGTGCTCGGCACACTGAGTGGCATAACTTGCTCGGCTACACTGTAGTCGGGTAAGGGGTGTCACAAAAACCCCATAGCCCCTTCACTAAAACTTAATCTTCCATCTTATTAAAGAGACTAGTAGCAACAAGAAGGAAAGAAATTGAAGTTTAGGCTGGGTCAAACTTGGATCAAGCAAGGTTAGTGCAAGATTCTAACTACCTCTCTTCTTTAATCATTGATAGCATGTAGAAATGAGTTGAAATTATATGAATTTGAAAGAATATGATGAGTATATGGAGAATCTAGATTTTAGAAGCCATGGGGAAAATTAGAGTTTGATGGTTTTAATTATCTTAAACTTTCTTAGTGATGGTATGTAATGAGTATATATGAACTAGAACTTAAATTACATGTGTAGTGTGAATTTAAGAAATTGGAAGTTAGGGTTTTGAACCAAATTTGGGGATTTTGTGTTGTGGTATGAAATTTACACTGTTGAGGTTAATTATGAACCATTTGAAGTGTATTGAATGTGATTTGAAGTTGGTAGTTAGGAGGAATTAAAGATTTAGAAGTGCAATTTATGTGCAGGGAATTCTGGACCTATGAGTCCAGTGTGTTTAAATGAGCATAAGTAGAGCTACATTGCTCCAATTGGTGTGAGCCCAATTGGAGATGAAACTTAGGACAAAATTCCACATTTCTATTCTTAGAATGCCCTAAAATTAGCTTGAATCCAGGTTATCAAATGCAGGACCTGGAAAAATGACTATATGAACAGTAAATGTTCAAATGGGCATAACTCACTGTAGGAAGCTCCAATTGAGCTAATTCTTAAACTAATGGAAAGATAAGACATAGGAGAACATTTCTTATAGAGACCTCAGAGCCCAGTTTTGACCCTAACCCAACCAATTTGCTAGACCAAATTAGTCTAGCAAACTTGACAGAACCAAACCTGACCTGAAATTCTGAATTTTAGGGTACCTGACCAGTTGTGGCAAAAATGCCATAACTCAGTCTACAAAACTGCAATTATAGTAATTCAAAAGCCAAAATCTCCCTAAGACCTAGAACTACAATTTTGATGTTTTGACAAGAACCTAGAACTAAATGCAACTTAGGGAATTGCAAGGAGAAATTAGGAATTCCCAAATTGGAATTCCTGCACCTGAGCAACTTTGCCATTTGACACCCAAATAGTAAATGGACCATAACTCCTAGTAGGAAACTCCAATTGGGATGAGCCAAATTTATTTAAAAACATAAGAAATAGGGCTACAACATTGGTTTAGAAGCTTTAATCAAATTCTGAGGATAAGGACCTTAAATGTGAATCGCAAACACTGACTTGAACCTGAAATCCTGGATGCATAGGGATTATGAGTCTAGGTCAGTTAAATTGCTATAACTCACCCTACATAATTTGAAAATTAGTGAATCTTGAACCTATGTAACTAGGACACATAGGGGAACAACTCATATGAAGAGCATTAGACCAAAATATGATTGCAGCTTATCCAAATTGCTAGACAAAGTGAGGTTCCAGAATCTGCCAGATTCTGGAACAGCAGAAGGGTCAGTGAACCAGTCTTGGTTTGTCACACCTTACCCCTTTGTAAGGCATAATATGATCCTATAGTATCTCTAATGAATTACCAAACTTCGTATACCGATAACCCATTAAATATGCTACAAGGGATTTTAAACCAATTTCTATTCATTTTAAATTGTAAGGTAATATTGAATACTTATTAAAAGCCTTTCATTAAGGTTTATGTCACGAGCCATATTTTTTATTAATTCGGAATTTCAAAAATTTTAAAAAATTTTGACAGAGTGTTGTCTATAATTTGAGAAAATAGTTCTTTAAAAACTTATTAAAACACTCCAAATATATGTGTTTTAACCACAACTCCTATATTTTCAATACAATTGAATCTCAACAACACAATTTTAAGCAATTCATTATTTGAAAAATTCAAAAAGAAACTTAAACATTTCATTAATAAGAATTAATAGGTTTACATTACAAATAATTACACTAATCAAAAATAAAATTCCAAAATCTTTATACAACTACTCAAGTCTATTATGTACATACACACACACACACACACACACACACACATATATATATATATTAAAAGAAAATTTACAGGGGTATAATTTATATACCTGATAATGACTCCAAAAAGCTGACCACTCCAAGTCACAAGCAGCCTACTCTACTGCTTTATCTGCCTCTTTACCTAAGATAGCATAAACAAGCTATGGCTGAGCTAAAGACTCAGTGGTGCACAACTTAAAGAAATAATAATTTACACATTAATATAAATCACAATCTTCCAAATTAAATCAATTGAAATATTAACACATATAAAATCATGCTTTACTTTTAAAGCTAGCAAATTACTTAAATAATCTAGATTTTTATTCCATAAATCATAGAACAAGAATTTTGAAAAGTGATACAGTTTTTATCATCACACGATTATCAATTCATCCCAATAACCAAAGGCTAATGGGGAATGCAAAGGCTAGCTAGCGCGCACACACACACACACACACACACACATATATATATATATGAGTACTCATTCAATTCGTCCTCAACTGGCACATACCTCAACACTTCAGCCAGAGAGGGAATACAATCCAATTCTTCCCACTAGGCAAGCTAGTGAGGAATTCAAACATATAGTCATGACAACTGTGGTTTCAAACCATTTCAATAATTTTCCAAGCACTAAAGTATTCATCGATTCATATTCTTATTTCATTCAAATAATTTCCTAAAATTAGGCTAGCAACACATCATTTTTGTCAATCAAAATATTCAATAATATAATAAAGACCATAAACTATTTTCACAACTCATTCAATGCCAAATTCAATTTGAAAAACAAAAGAGAGTTAGTTGTTGTGCACAAACCTCTTTAATTAGTCTTGACTTAATCCAACCTTCCCTTGTTCCTTGGATGGCTTCTTACCAACTGAAACACATAATTAAAGTGTCTCAATATCCACCCAAGTTATTTCTACTAATTAATCCAATAAATTGAATTTTACATACTTAATTTTACTTATAATTTCTCCTAAAGTTTGAGTTCTTTGTATTTGATACTATTATGGTTACTATTCACATTATTATTCACTCAAAATATTGACTTTTTCATAATTAATAGGTATACCATTTTTAAACACATGGCCATACCACATTTTGGGTCACAATTTTGTTAGCATTGGTTGCCAATTGAAATTCAAGGCCTATTAGAATTAATCCCAAAATTTCATATTTGGTCACCAATGTTTACTATTCCATTGGACCAATCTACAGTGAAAATTTGGGTAAACTTCTTCATCAAAGTTGTTCCTTAATGTGTCTAGTTTAATTGCCTTTTTGAATCACTCCATTTGTAGATTTGTAGCTCAAGATATTGCGTTTTTACCATAACTGGCTGGATTGGTTATTTCCAGATTTTCTGGGCTAAATGTGATTCTGGTAGATTGAGTGAGCTAACTTTGGTTAGCAATTTGAATAAGTTATGGTCAGAATTTGAGTTTGTGTTATTCATAAAAGTTGTTCTAATATATCTAAGCTTTCCATGGTTCAAAAATCAGGTCATTTGGACCTCTCTACATAAAGTTATGACCATTTGAACAAGTACTGTTCATTTGGTCAATTTTGTCCAGTAATAGGGTACTAATTCCGGTTTCAAGCAGACTTTAGTCAACTTGGGGTCAGTTTTTGGGCAAGGTTTCTATATGAAAAATGTTTCATTATGACCTTATTTGCATCTCCAATTGGTCTCATACCAATTGAAGCAACAGAATTCAACTTATAGCCTTTTAAGTGGACAAAGGTCAAGCTGCCAGAATTCAACAACACTACATTCACAACTCATTTCAATTCCAATTATCATATTGCACTTATAAGCACCCTAATTGACTAAATTGAGCATCAACAATACCAATTGGTCATCAATTCTCAAAATCCCCAATTTCTCCCAAAATCCTTATCACCAAGAATCCTAATTTTTCAATTACTTATTTCATGCAAATTCAAGCAAACCAATTACATCAACTTACTCATTTAAGCTTATATACACATCTAATTTCATCAATTCACCTCAATTTCCACTCCTTCCTAGGTTGGCCGAAATTCATGGCTTCTCAATCATGCATGATTTTCAATTTTTTTATATAAATTCATCAATTTCAACTTAATTTCATGCATAAACACTTAGTTAAGTAGAGAAAGAACTCACCTCAAAGATGCTCTTCCCAAACTTCACTTCCTTCACCTTTCTCCCAATTTTCTTGAATCAATTCTTCTCTTCTAGGTCAATTAAGAGTTTTCTATGGATTTTTGTTAGGGTTTATGGGGTGAAATCAAGCTTTGGAAGCTTGAAATTGAGTATTAATGGTGGAAGTGTGAGGGAGAACAAGAGAGAGAGAGAGGGTGGCAATTGGGAAGAAGAAGAAAGAAAATGTTTTTCCTTTTTAATTTCCATTTAATCATTTTTATACTTATCCCAAAATTAATTTAACTAAATTATAATTCTTTATTGTGTGATGCTTACTTAAGGGTGATGTCATAATGCACTTATTTTTAAATTTTCTTTTCCTTTTTCATCTCTACTCTACACCTCTTCACTTTTCATCTATCTTTCAAAATTTTAATTTCCTACATTTTAATGGACATTTAGGCCAAAAGTCACCTCTAAGGGTGATTTGACTAAATTGCTCATTATCGGTTTGATAAGCTTTTTCCACCAGCACTAGATTGCTTCCTGAACTTTGATTCAATTATTTGAGCTGGTTCTCTATTCTTTTCTATAGTTTTCACATTACTATTAGCTTTACAATTATCCTTAGGTCTGGGGTGCCATAAGGTCCCACACGAAATCAGGGTAGCAACTAAGCTGGCAGTTACTTCCCGGTTTGGTCACCCATCGTTGTGACCTCGGCTCATTTAACTCGTCATGCTTTGTTTTTCTTATTTCCATTTCAACTTCATGTGATTTCTATTAATTTTTATTTATGACTTTTCTAGATGACACAGATATGATTCTAAATATGTAACACCCCTATTTGTATAGCCTGGTATATTTCACTGTTCCGGTGACCGGAGTCGGTCTAGACAATTAAGGGGATTAGAATCACACTTAAGAAAACTAGATAAGCTATGAACACAAATAATTAGTAATGTCCAATTAGTTAAGTATAAAAAAGAAAAACATAACATAAGAAGTTAAACGAGCCGAGAGTCACAGCAATGGGTGACCTTCTCGGGAAGGACTGCGAAGTCATTTTAAACTCAAATTTCGAACTGTAAAATGTGACGCCGCGGTCCTTAGGACTATTATAAATACAGTGGAAAAGAGAAAATCATGAAAAAGAAGTGTTAAGTCAGTCAAATAATTAGGTCAGGGAGCCGGAAGAAATATTGAATTATTTACAAACAGGGATGAACCGGCAAGGGGCAATTTGGTCAATTGACCCCGAGAGCTGACTCCTGACCTAACTGTCAAATAAAATCAGAGAAAAGAAAATTTCAGAATCGAGAATTAAATTAAAGAACTAATAGAAAAATAGAAAAAAAAAAGAAAAAGAAAAGTAAAAAAGGTATTACATCATGGATGACATCAATTATGATGTCGTAATTGAAATTCAATTTCCTACCAATTTTAACTAAGTTAAAGCCATAACTAAAGACTAAAATAACAAAAAACAAAAAGAAAAGAAAACTATCTTCTTCTTCCCTAATCCCTTATGCCGCCCCACCTCTCCCATCCTCTCCATTTAAGAACTCCATGAAAGCTTGGGCAAAGCTTGAGTTCATTCACCTAAACCCTAAATTCACAAAAAAATTCTCCACAACAACTTGTTATTTTCACTTGAGGAGGCAGTAGAAGAAGGAAATAAAGAAGAAAAGGAAAAGAAGTGAAGAATTGAAAGTCAAGTGGAGGTATGTAAATTAACTTGAAAATTTTAGCTTAATTGTTGTGTTTATAGCTTGATGAACTAAGAAAGCTACTTAAAATGAAAAGAAAACAATTGATGAGGGATTATATATGAATTCTGCCAGCAGTAGATTAGGGATTAAATGGGTGATTTTGATGTAAATTATGAATTAGTTAAGTTTGAATGAGTGTATAAATAGCACATATACATTTAGAATTCAACAAATGCAATAATTTAGGGAGATAGGGTTTGGACCTAGGGTTTTGGGAGGCAAAATTGTGGGAAATTGGTAAATGATATATTTTACCTAGTTTGAAGTGAAAAATGGTCATTTGTGACCAAATGAGTTGTGTTGGAATGGTTGGAGTTAAGGCCAAATTCGGATGGAGTATGGTCATGCTGCTGGCAGCATGACCAAATTTCCTTTGAGGGACCAAAAATGAAATTTTACAAGTCCAATTGGTATGGGACCAATTGGGAATGAAAATAGACACTAAATGACACAATTTTCATCTAGGAAGCATGCCCAAAAAGTGGCCAAAACCTAGTGAACAAATTGACCAAAGTTACAAAATTGCAGGCTGCTTTGTATAAACTGACCAAATGAACAGTGTTTATTCATTTGGTCATAACTTGAGCTAGGAAGGTCTAAATGACCTGAAATTCTACCAGTGGTTAGATTAGATATAGACCTAAAACTTTTATGAAGAACGCAAACCCAAATTATGCCATTAACCAAGTCATTTGGCCACCCCAAGTTGGTGACCTAAAACTGCCAGCACAAAAAAAAATTGCCCAGAATTCTGGGTTGAATCTAATCCGGCAGCCATGGTTCAAATGGCTATAACTTGAGCTAAAAAACTCCAATTGGAGTGATTCAAAAAGGATAATAAACTTAAGACAATAGGGAACATTTTCTATGAAGGAAGTTCTGCCAAATTCCAACAGAAAAGTGACCAATGGAACAGTGCAACCTTAGACTCCAAAACTAAAAATTATCAAATTTGCCTAAAAAGACTTAGAATTTGAATAAACAACCAAAACCAACAAATTTAATGACTAAAATGTGGTATGTGGGTGAAGTTGGAATTTCTATACCTATTAAGCCTTAGAAAGTCAACAATTTGACTTGATAGTATAGTGAATAATCGCCCGAAATACAAAATTTCAAGAACATCGAGTTTAGCATGTTAGAGCTAGGTAAAAGTGAAGTTAAATTTATTTTTGGATTTATGCTAAGTTATGGTACTGCAACACTGTAAAATTGTGTGTTTCAGTTGAAAAGAATACTGGGAAAGAACCTGAGGAACCGAGTCAAGGCCAAGAGGACACTCGCTTGAGGTTTGTGCACAACATCACTATGCTTTAAAATTCATTGATAAAGTGAATGAAATATGCATTTTACTTTTGCTTCGAATTTTTGAAAGTTTATTGTGACCTTATTTATGATGTTTTGATTTAAACTGTGAAAGTTATTGTGTATATTTGAAATGACAATGTTTAGCAAATTGTTAAGATAAGTTTTGAAACCACAGTGTCATGACCATATATTTGAACACCTCACTAGCACGACTAGTGGGGGTAATTAGTTTCGAATTTTGATTCCTTCTCTGGAGAAGTGTTGAGGTGTGCCAGTAGAAGAGGACGTGAATGGATATCCATATATTTGAGCTAGCTAGCCTTGTGATGTGATTTCTCTTTAGCCTCTGGCTATTGAGATTTTATTTGTTTCGAATGGCATGAACTAACTGTGGGTTTTATTAAATGTGATTTGATACTTCAAAACGAAATTGTTTGGGATTAAAATCTCATAATTCATGTTTTGTATTTAATTTGCATATTCAGTTTAATTTTTGAATAAATGTGATTTAAATTCTGCATAAAGATTATTTTAGTATGTTGTGCACCACCGAGTCCTAGTACTCTGCGATAGCTTTTATTGTTGTCATAGATATAGAGACTAGAGGAGCAGTAGACTGAGGTACTGAGGATTGAGGATTTATCAGCTGGAAGTTATCGGGTGTAATTTATACCCTGCCTGTAAATATTTATTTTGATGTATGTATTGCACATAAATGTATGGACATGTAAATCGGTCTTGAGCAGTTTGTATAAAGTTTGTCTAAAGTTGTAATAAAATTTAGTTTGAATTTTCATACTGTAGATTTTAGTATAATGTATATATACAGTTTGTTGTCTTTAATGAATGGAAATATTTTATTTTAATTTGAATGAGATTGATAGATATTATTTTACTGATGATTGAATTTTGGAAATTGAGAAATGTTGACTTTTGAATTTTGAGATTTGAGAAATTGTTGAGATTGATTGTGAAATTGAAGTAGTGGTTGAGAAAATTTTTAGAAGTGCTTTTTTACAAGTATTTGAAGAACTGTTTTCTCAAAATATAAACGGAACTCTGTTAAAATTTTTATAAAATTTGCGAAAAAATAAAATAAACTAAAAATATTAACTAGTTTTAATTTTAATTAAATGTTTTAAATACCTATTAGAAAATGCTCACCACATATCAAAAATAAGAAAATTGTTTTAAAATCCCTTGTAGGGTACTTAATGAGTTATCGGTAGATGAAGTGTGGTAGTTCATTAGGTATTCTACGGGATCATGTTATGCCTTACAGAGGGGTAAGGTGTGACATGTTTTAGTGGTATCAGAGAAAAATTTTTGAAGTATGTTTTAACTTGAGAATTTGTGTCTTTCTTGTTAAGTACAACTGCTTAATGTCCATATTTGTTACATACAGTGCATTTTATCGTAAATAAGAACTAACGGAGGGAAATCTCCTTGTGTTACTTGTTCAGGAGATACCCTAACTTCAGCCTGAAATGGAAGAAAGGGATCGCCACTGAGCAAATTGCTGAAGCCGAGGCACAAGGGGAAGCCCCACTTTACCGAATGTCGCGGGGTCAAAGACCGCTCATTAATGCCGCAGCTTCTGCACACCGCACAAGAAATGGCTATAATGTTTCAACAAATGGTCGGGTATGCTGCCTAGTTCCACCTCGCACACTGTGGCACAACCACCGCTCCAATGCAGAAAGATGATAAATTACTGAAGTATGGGGCTATAGAATTTAAGGGTACAGTGGACCCTTTAGAGGCAGAGCAATGGCTTGAAAGAATGGATAGAGTATTTAAGAAGCTGCACTGCCAAGATGAACTGAAGTTTGAGTATTCTGTGTCACTACTGCAAGGGGATGCGTATGATTGGTGGAAGACCATCCCCCACAGCTTAGCTAAACCACCAGTGCTGACTTGGGATGACTTCATCAGAGAATTCAGACAGAAATACATCCCAGATGCATATGTTGATCAGAAGTTGCAAGAATTTTTAAGTCTGAAACAAGGGAACCGATTAGTGGCAGAGTATGAGAGGGAGTTCTCTCTCTTAAGTCACTATGCAGGGAGTCTCCTTACTACCAGCAAGGCAAGATGCAAAAGGTTTGAGACTGGTTTGAAGCCAAGTATAAGGATGCAAGTTGTGGGATTCGGACACAATAATTTTTCAGAACTTATTTCTCAAGCACTTAAGCTGGAGAGAATTGAATCAGAAGCAATCCCAGTGAAAGAAAAATCAGAGAAAGCTAAGAAATCAGAAAAAGACAAGGGGGAAAAGTCAGTAGAACAGAGTTCTGGTGGGACTTCTGGGAAGAAGAAGAAATTTAGTGGACCCAGCAGGGGTCGAGGTGGAAGATTTGGTAGGGGTAGATTTTCTAGACAGAGTCCCCCTAAGTCTGATCAGCAGTCGAGTAGGGGTTCACATTTTACCCGCCCCTGTGAGACTTGTGGTAAGATTCATGGGGGGGAATGCTATTGGGCCACTGGAGCCTGTTTTAACTGTGGAGGCAAGGGCCATATAGCTAAAGACTGCACTAGTGCTCCGTCTCTGAGATATGGTCCTGCTCCTACTACTGCCGAGGGATCTATTCAGAGTTCTTCTCCCAGAGGTTCACAGTCAGTTGGCAGAGGAAGAGGCAGAGGTAGAGGCACTACTTCAGGCAGTCAGGGCACAGTTGGTCAATCAGCACAAGGAAATGCGTTAGCTAGAGTCTACACAATGAGACAGCGAGAAGAGGCTGAGACTTCTGATGTTATAGCTGGTACATTCTCTATCTTTGATCAAGAAGTATTTGTATTGTTTGATCCGGGTTCAACCCATTCATATGTTAGTGCTAGCATAGTCAGTTCACTTGCTGTTCCATGTGTGCAAATGGGCTTTGAAGTGCTAGTTAAAAGAGGTCCGGGTCAACAGGATCTATAGAGACTTTCCTTTGGTGATCCAAGGACATGTTTTCCTGTCAGATTTGATTGAAATGCCCTTCAGAGAGTATGATATTATCTTAGGCATGGATTGGTTAGCCAGGCATCACGCTATGATTGACTGTAGACTGAAGACAGTCACTTTTGGTCTCCCTCTATACGGTGATGTAGCAATACATGGGGAGATGAATTTACTGCTATCAAACATCATTTCTGCTGCACTAGCCAGAAAAATAATCAGAAAGGGGTGTGAAGCATACTTGGCACATGTGATAGACACCCAAGTGGGGAGCCCAGCCCTGAGGGACATCCCTACTATATGTGACTTTCCGGATGTATTTCCTGATGAATTGCCAGGATTACATCCAGAAAGAGAGGTGCAGTTTGAGATTGATGTTATGCCTGGTGTGGATCCAATCTCCATAACACGATATAGAATGGCACCTGTAGAATTGAAAGAGTTGAAAGTGTAGTTGCAAGAATTACTTGACAAGGGCTTTATCCACCCTAGTGTGTCACCTTGGGGAGCGCCAGTGTTCTTTGTTAAAAAGAAGGATGGCACTCTCCACTTGTGTATTGATTATCGACAGTTGAATAAGGTGACAATAAAGAATATATATCCATTACCCTTCATTGATGACTTGTTTGATCTGTTGAGGGGTGCAGTTGTGTTCTCCAAAATTGACTTGAGATCAGTTTATTATCAGCTAAAAGTACAAAAGCAGAGTATTCCTAAAACTTCCTTCAGAACCCGCTATGGCCATTATGAATTCTTGGTCATGCCATTTGGGTTGACTAATGCTCCAGCTGCTTTTATGGATATGATGAATACTATCTTCAGACCATACCTCGACCAGTTTATTGTGGTATTTATTGATGATATATTGGTCTATTCGAGGAATGCAGAAGAGCATGATAGACATTTGCGGATTGTACTACAGACTTTAAGGGAGAAACAGCTATATGCCAAGTCGTTGAAGTGTGAATTTTGGCTGAAAGAAATATCTTTCTTGGGGCATGTAGTATCAGAAGAGGGCATCAAGGTAGATCCAAGTAAGATAGAAGTTGTCCTTAATTGGAGGCCGCCCAGAAATGTCATAGAGATTCGCAGTTTTCTGGGTTTAGCTAGATACTACTGTAGATTTGTAAAGAGATTCTCCATGTTGGCATCTCCATTGACCAAGCTGCTTAGAAAAGATGTAAAATTTCAGTGGATGGATAAATGCCAATAGAGTTTTGATGAATTGAAAAGATGTTTGACTGAAGCTCCAGTCCTGACTTTACCTATTCTGGGTAAAGAATACACAATTTACAGTGATGCTTCTCATAATCGGTTAGGCTGTGTATTGATGCAAGATCGAAATGTCATTGCCTATGCATCACTCCAGCTAAAACCGCATGAGAGGAATTATCCAACACATGACTTGGAGCTTGCAGCTATTGTGTTTGCTCTTAAGATCTGGAGGCACTATTAGTATGGGGACAAATGTTACATCTACACAGATCAGAAGAGTTTGAAGTATTTGGGCACCCAGAAAGAGTTGAATTTGAGACAACGGAGATAGTTAGAGTTGATAAAAGACTATGATTGTTTGATAGACTATCAGCTAGGGAAAGCTAATGTTGTGGCTGACGCCTTAAGTCGCAAGACTATGGCAAGTCTACAGGTTACTCCTTTATCTTTGGTACATGAGTTAAGATCATTGCATGCCAGCTTAGAGATTAATGATGATGGGCAGACAGCAGTTGCATGGCATGTATAGCTAGTGTTGATCGATCAGATTAGAATGGATGCTCAGAATGATCAGAAGTATCAGAAGCTGATGGAAGAAGTCCGACAGGGCAAGAAACTAGAATTCTTAATTAGAGATGATGGTCTACTGCTACACCAGGGCAGAATGTGTGATCCTAATGATGTTGATTTGAGGTAGATCATTTTGAAGGAAGCACATGAGTCTCCTTTTGCCATGCACCCTGGTGGCACAAAAATATATAGAGGGCTAAAGGAGCATTACTGGTGGATGGGTATGAAAAGAGATGTAGCAGAGTTTGTTTCCAAAAGCCTAACTTGTCAGCAAGTGAAGGTAGAGCATTAAGTACCTGCCGGGTTGTTACATCCACTACCAGTACCAGAATGGAAATGGGAGAGAATAACGATGGATTTTGTGATGGGACTTCCAAGGACACAGAAGAGTCATGATGTAGTATGGGTCATTATTGACAGACTAACCAAGTCTGCTCATTTTTTGCCAGTTCGAATGGACTACAGTTTAGAAAGATTGGCCAAGTTATACATTGATGAGATTGTGAGACTGCATGGAGTGCTAGTATCCATTGTATCAGATAGAGATCCTAGGTTCACTTCTAGATTCTGGGGTACTCTTCAGACAGCCCTAGGAACTAGATTGAACTTCAGTACTGCATTCCACCCACAGATAGATGGCTAGTCTGAGAGGGTAATTCAGATTTTGGAGGACATGCTATGGGCTTGTGTGATTGAGTTTGAGGGCAGTTGGGACACACACTTGCCTTTGATTGAGTTTGCTTACAACAACAGCTACCAATCAAGCATTGGGATACCTCCATATGAAGCTTTGTATGGCAGAAAATGTAAAACCCCGTTGTGTTGGGATGACGTGGGTGAAAGAAAGATGATTGGACCCAAAATTGTTTAGCAAACTAAAGAGAAAATCAGGATGATCAGAGATCGACTTAAGACTGCATCAAACCGTCAGAAGTCGTACATTGATATGAAGAGAAGGGATATTGAGCATGCAGTGGGTGAGAAAGTATTCCTCAAGGTTTCTCCTTGGAAGAGAATTATGAGATTCGGCAGAAAGGGGAAACTGAGTCCTCATTTTATCGGGCCATATGAGGTTCTGGAAAGAGTGGGTCCTTTGGCATATCGTTTGGCACTACCTTTAGAGTTGGAGAAGATACATAATGTCTTCCATGTGTCTATGTTGAGGAGGTATCAATCAGACCAATCTCATGTACTACCAATGGAAGAAATTGAAGTGAATCCAGACCTTATATACGAGGAAGAACCCATAGAGATTCTGGTTTATGAGGTGAAGCAGCTACGGAACAAGCAGATACCGTTAGTAAAAGTGCTGTGGAACCATCATTCGGGCCAGGAGACTACTTGGGAATGAGAGAGGACATGAGGAGACAACACCCACAGCTGTTCAGAGATTAATACCAGGTAAAATTTCGAGATGAAATTTAGTTAAGGGGGGGGGGGGGGAGAATTGTAACACCCCTATTTGTATAGCCCGTATATTTCATCGCTCCATGACCTGAGTCGGTCCGCATAAATTAAGGGACTAGAATCACACATAAGACAACTAGATAAGCTATGAACACAAATAATTATTAATGTCCAATTAGTTAAGTATAAACAAGAAAAATAGAACATAAGAAGTTAAATGACCTAAGAGTCACAGCGATGGGTGACCTTCTCGGGAAGGATTGCGAAGTCATTTTAAACTCAAATTTTGAACTGTAAAATGTGACACTACGGTCCTTAGGACTATTATAAACACAGTGGAAAAGAGAAAATCACGAAAAAGAACTGTTAAGTCAGTCAAATAATTAGGTCAGGGAGCCGAAAGAAATATTGAATTATTTGCAAACCGGGATGAACCGGCAAGGGGCAATTTGGTCAATTGACCCCGAGAGCTGACTCCTGACCTAACTGTCAAATAAAATCGGGGAAAAGAAAATTTTAGAATCGAGAATTAAATTAAAGAGCTACTAGAAAAATAGAAAAAAAAAAGAAAAAGAAAAGTAAAAAAAGGTATTACATCATGGATGACATCAATTATGATGTCATAATTGAAATTCAATTTCCTACCAATTTTGACTAAGTTAAAGCCATAACTAAAGACTAAAATAACAAAAAACAAAAAGAAAAGAAAACAATATTCTTCTTCCCTAATCCCTTGTGCCGCGCCACCTCTCCCATCCTCTCCATTTAAGAAGTCCATGAAAGCTTGGGCAAAGCTTGAGTTCATTCACCTAAACCCTAAATTCACAAAAAAATTCTCCACAACAACTTGTTATTTTCACTTGAGGAGGCAGTAGAAGAAGGAAATAAAGAAGAAAAGGAAAAGAAGTGAAGAATTGAAAGTCAAGTGGAGGTATGTAAATTAACTTGAAAATTTTAGCTTAATTGTTGTGTTTATAGCTTGATGAACTAAGAAAGCTACTTAAAATGAAAAGAAAATAATTGATGAGGGATTATATATGAATTCTGACAGCAGTAGATTAGGGATTAAATGGGTGATTTTGATGTAAATTATGAATTAGTTAAGTGTGAATGAGTGTATAAATAGCACATATACATTTAGAATTCAACAAATGCAATAATTTAGTGAGATAGGGTTTGGACCTAGGGTTTTAGAAGGCAAAATTGTGGGAAATTGGTAAATGATATATTTGACCTAGTTTGAAGTGAAAAATGGTCATTTGTGACCAAATGAGTTGTGTTGGAATGGTTGGAGTTAAGGCCAAATTCGGATGGAGTATGCAGCATGAGCAAATTTCCTTTGAGGGACCAAAATGAAATTTTACAAGTCCGATTGGTATGGGACCAATTGGGAATGAAAATAGACACTAAACGACACAATTTTTATTTAGGAATCATGCCCAAAAAGTGACTAAAACCTAGTGAACAAATTGACCAAATTTAGAAAATTGCAGGCTGCCCTGTATAAACTGACCAAATGAACAGTATTTATTCATTTGGTCATAACTTGAGCTAGGAAGGTATAAATAACCTGAAATTCTACCAGTGGTTAGATGAGATATAGAAATAAAACTTTTATGCAGAACACAAACCCAAATTTTGCCATTAACCAAGTCATTTGGCCACCCCAAGTTGGTAACCTAAAACTGCGAGCACAAAAAAATTGCCCAGAATTCTGGGTTAAATCTAATTCGGCAGCCATGGTTCAAATAGCTATAACTTGAGCTACAAAATTCCAATTGGAGTGATTCAAAAAGGAGAATAAACTTAAGACAATAGGAAACATTTTCTATGAAGGAAGTTCTGCCAAATTTTTACAAAAAAGTGACCAATGGGACAGTGCAACCTTAGACTCCAAAACTAAAAATTATCAAATTTGCCTAAAAAGACTTATAATTTGAATAAACAACCAAAACCAACAAATTTAATGACCAAAATGTGGTATGTGGGTGAAGTTGGAATTTCAATACCTATTAAGCCTTAGAAAGTCAACAATTTGACTTGAATAGTGTAGTGAATAGTAACCCAAAACACAAAATTTCAAGAACGTCGAGTTTAGCACGTTAGAGCTAGGTAAAAGTGAAGTTAAATTTATTTTTGGATTTATGCTAAGCTATGGTACTAAAACACTGTAAAATTGTGTATTTTAGTTGAAAAAAATACTAGGAAAGAACTTGAGGAACCGAGTCAAGGCCAAAAGGTAACTCGCTTGAGGTTTGTGCACAACATCACTATGCTTTAAAATTCATTGATAAAGTGAATGAAATATGTATTTTACTTTTGCTTTGAATTGTTGAAAGTTTATTATGACCTTATTTATGATGTTTTGATTTAAACTGTGAAACTTATTGTGTATATTTGAAATGACAATATTTAGCAAATTATTAAGATAAGTTTTGAAACCACAGTGTCATGACTATATATTTGAACACCTCACTAGTACGACTAGTGGGGGTAATTAGTTTTGAATTTTCATTCCTTCTTTGGAGAAGTGTTGAGGTGTACCAGTAGAAGAGGATGTGAATGGATATCCATATATTTGAGCTAGCTAGCCTTGTGATGTGATTTCTCTTTAGCCTCTGGCTATTGAGATTCTATTTGTTTCGAATGGCATGAACTAACTGTGGGTTTTATGAAATGTGATTTGATACTTCAAAATGAAATTGGGATTAAAATCTCATAATTCATGTTTTGTATTTAATTTGCCTATTCAGTTCAATTTTTGAATAAATGTGATTTAAATTCTGCATAAAGATTATTTTAGTATATTGTGCACCACTGAGTACTAGTACTCAGCGATAGCTTTTATTGCTGTCGCAGATATAGAGACTAGAGGAGCAGTAGACTGAGGTGCTGAGGATTGAGGATTTATCAGCTGGAAGTTATCAGGTATAATTTATACCCTGCCTGTAAATATTTATTTTGATGTATATATTGCACATAAATGTATGGACATGTGAATCAGTCTTGAGCAGTTTGTACAAAGTTTGTATAAAGTTATAATAAAATTTAGTTTGAATTTTCATACTGTAGATTTTAGTATAATGTGTATATATAGTTTGTTGTATTTAATGAATAGAAATGTTTTATTTTAATTTGAATGAGATTGATAGATATTATTTTACTGATGATTGAATTTTGAAAATTGAGAAATGTTGAGTGTTGAATTTTGAGATTTGAGAAATTGTTGAGATTGATTGTGAAATTGAAGTAGTGGTTGAGAAATT
>NW_026614742.1:0-123107 GCF_030052815.1 Hevea brasiliensis
ATTTTATGGATAATTATTGCCGGTGATGAGATTTCCCTCTGTTAACTGAGAATCCTCATTAAGGAAGGGAACTCTTAAGATTCCAATTAATGCATCCCTTTTAAATTAGAGTCCTAATTAAGAGGGTTGAAAATCTATACTCAAATTGGTTTTCGTATATCCATCACACACACCACATCCTCGGTTATTTGAATGCCTGTAACACCCTCCCCGTAGCAACTCCGTACATTCTACTGTTCCAGTGACCGGTGTCGGTCTGGACAGCTAGAACGACCGGAAAAATATTTAAACTAAAGTAAGGGACCAAAATTAACACAAATATTAATGAAAAAAATTTAGTAAAAATTTTAGAAATAAAATACAACCAAGTCAAATGAGCCGGTGCCCAGGCGATGAGTAACCAGAGGGAAGTTGCGGTTCTCACAACGAGGAGCCCTAGACTCGGGGGAAAAATTATAAAATAATTTTTGGGACTCCAGAGAAGGGTTATTGAGGTTCCCATGGCATTAGAATACCAAGAAAATACCTAGAAAAATTTTTCAATCGGTACAGACAATTTTGACCCGTTAAGCCAAACGGAGGGCATTTTGGTCATTTCGCCTTCAGAGGTGATTTTTGGCCGACTTGTCCAGTTGAGTAAATAATTAATATGACATAAAATATGAAGAAACATTACTAGAAATTAAATTGAAATTGAGTAGTGAAGAAAAGAAAAGAAAAATCAAAGAAAAGCTCATTTATGACATCTTGATGATGTCATTTATAAATTATGACCAATCACAATTAAGCCATCATTTGACTAACCAATAAAAGAGATTAAAAATGGACTAAAGGAAAAGAAAACGTGAGCAGCCATCCCTCCCCAAAAAAAGCAGTAAACCCATGTTCCTTCCTCCATTGATGAGCTTGGCAAGCTCATGAAGCCCTAAACTCCACCATATTTCCTCAAGTTCTGAACACAAAAATTTATTCTAGAAGCTTGCTAAGGTGTTTGGGAGCAAAAGGGAGAAGAGAAATTAAAGTTGGCAAGCTTGGAGATTCTTCAAGTTGAGGTTAGTGCATTAGATACCCAAAATTTTTTTTTACTTTCATGATTAGCAACTTGAATTGAGTAAGAACTTGTGACTTAAATGAACAAAAACTAAGTGTATGTGGCCCATGGATTTCGGCTGCCCCTAAGTGAGGAACAAGATTTAGTGCTTTAATGGACTTGGGGTGCACTAGGGATTATGTTTAAAGTATATAAATATAAGTAAAATGGATTAGTTAGTAAATTCAACCATGTGGTGAAATGGAGATAGGAATTAGGGTTTTGAGAAGTGAAAAATTGGACTTGGCATTTGAATTGATTAAAGAACATTATAATGGTCAATTAGTGACCATTTTAGGTAAGTTAAGCACAATTTGGACTGAAAAATAGAATTGCAAAGTGAAGAGGTAGGCTGCCCTAGGATAGCAGCAGAGGGACTGAAAATTCAGTCCACTTGCACTGCCATAACTTGGGCTGTGTTGGTCCAATTGGTGTTTGGCCATTTGGACATGAAACTAGGCTTGTAATGGCACATTTTTGCTGAAGAAACCATGTCCAAAAGACCAAAGCAAGAGGACCAAAACTTGGCTCCAATCCGGATACCCTGCAAACAGCACCTGCAGAATGACCAAATGAACAGTAACTGTTCATTTAGCCATAACTCACTGTAGATTTGGTCAATTGACCTGAAATTTTTACAGAAACAAGTTAAGACATAGAAAAACAACTTTCATGAAGAAACCTACCCCAAATTATGACCAGAACCTAACCCAAATGGCAGTCACAACACTGCTCAAACTCGCAACTCTGCAGATTTTGATTTGAGCGAGAATGTTTGGATGGCTATAACTCTCTCTAGAAAACTCGGATTTAGGCGATTCTTGAACCGATGGAAACCTAAGGCATAGTAGAACATTTCATATGAAGAAAGTTAGACCAAATTATGAACTTAACTTGGTCAAATTACTGACCAAAGTTGGACCAAAATCGGACCAAAATCTGCCAAAACCCAAAAGTGCGATGAATAAGCGACGTGAACAGTAAACTTATTTTGGCCATAACTTGAGCTACAAAACTCCAAATGGAGTGATTCAAAAAAAGAAATTCAACTAGACAAAATAAGGAACATTTTCTATGAAGGAAGTTTTGTCAAATTCCAACAGTAGATCGACCAATAGAGCGATTGCAACTTCAAGCACCAAAACCGAAAATTGGCAATTTTGCCAAAATGACCTAAGCTTTGAGAAAGTGACCAAAACCAACAAGTTTTAAATGCAAAATGTGGTACATTGGGGGTGTTAAAACCAATGCACCTATGATCTATGCAAAAGTCAACTTTTTGTTGACTATTGAAGTGAATAGTGACATAAAAACTTGAAATTCAAAAATTGAAGAATTCAAAAGTATCAAATGCCCTAGTAGGCCTAATGTGATTGGTTTGGATAGGTTGGCATGCCAATAGGGTTCTGATAGCAGTATTGCGTATGATGTATGGCTTCATTGCCATTCTGTGATGTGATAGCCTATGGCTATACTGATTATGATGTTTTACTTGGCTTTATGCCTTATTGCTTATATGGCTTATTAGCCATTCTGTTTGCACACCGGGAGACACATTGTGACCGATGGTGTGACGGCCCGAGGTACCTGTTACCCGATGCTAGTTTACCCGCTTATCCAAATCGGTCAATTTGTATAGGTTACTTGGGCATGGAAAAGTATAAGCGTAATTGAACCGATTGTTAAAGAAAATACGAAAATTAAATACCGAAATGATTACGATAGAATACAAAGAAACTCAAGATCATGAAGAAAATAAATAAACAAAATGCATGAAGAAGTTAATATCATAAAACGTAATTAGCCCTCACTAAACATTAAGTTGGTAATTTTTCAATTATTATGAACTCTATTGCTAATAAATTTTTATTTTTATTTGCATATTATTTCTTTATATTTTATTATTTTCAACACTAAGCTTTATGCTTAGCGCGTCGCTTTGCAACGCTGAGTACAAGATACCGATCGAGAGCCGAGACCACGATTAGGTAAGTCCATCCTGCAGCTTGCATAGTGTCCGTGTCACCTCACAAAGCATGCATTGGTAGGACACTAGGTGTCATTTTGGTATTTTGTAATTGATCTTATTTTTTCATGTGTAAATGAACTTATGAAATGTAATTTGATGCTCGTGTAAATAATGAGAATTGTGTTTGTAAATGAAAAAGTGAATGTTTATCTGATATATATATGATTATCACATGAAATGAATGATTGAGAAATGAATGTGAATCAAAAATATTGAGATTTTGATAAATGGAGTTGAGATGAATGAATAAGAATATAGGAAGTGTTTTTCACGGAGTTCCAAGAACGGTTTTCTCCATTTTTAGCCTAGATCACGGATTTTCTTTAAAAATTTTCTAACCTCAAATAAATTACAATTTCAATAAATGAATTATATTTCACAAATTATTTTCAAAACTATGATAAAAATGAATTAAGATAAAATAGAGTGCTCCGGCACACTGAGTGGCATAACTTGCTCGGCTACACTGTAGTCGGGTAAGGGGTGTCACATTTATTGGTATCAGAGCACGGTTTAGGCGTTCCTAGGCATAGATAGATAGAATAAGATTTTGTGCATGACATGCATTGCATTCATAAGAGTCGAGGTGACACTAATGCATATCTGTTTATCTTTCTTATTTTGAATAGGATATGGACCCTTCATCTCAGAGAGCAGTCGAGGAGGAAGTGAAGAGTCATGCTCCACCAGCAGCAGCTGAGACTGGGGGCATGAGAGAATCTGCTTCGCCAGCTCAAGCGAGCCTGCCACCTCCACAGCCATGTTTCAAACAAATGGCCGATTTCTTTAGACAAATGGCCGGTAATGCAGACCACCACCACCACCACTCCACAAAGATAAATCACATCCGGAAAGGCTAAGAAAGTTTGGAGCGGTGGATTTCTATGGCAAGAGAGAAGATGACTCATTGCAGAAAATTGGTTGAGCAGGCAGCGAGTCTTAAAACAACTCCACCGCACTCCGAGCGTAACTTAGAAGCCAGTATCCTTGTTATAAGACGATGCCTACGAATGGTGGGACACGTGTCAGTGAAGTGCAGCGGAAGTCAGAATGGGACTTCTTCCTCTCTGAATTCAAGAAGAAATATGTGGGTACTGTATACCTAGAAGAGAGAAGAAGAGAGTTTATTAATCTGAGGCAGACAGGTTGTCGATGGTCGAGTATGAGAAGGAATTCGTAAGATTGAGCCATTATGGAAGGGAGATAGTCCCTAATGAAGCTGAAAGGTGTAAGAGATTCGAAGAGGGACTGAATGACAATATAAAGATCATGATCACTGCCTTGGGGATCACTGACTTCACCAAGTTAGTGGAAGCTGCATTAAAAGTGGAGAAAGTGAGAATAAATGAACAAAATAGGAAAGATAGGCAGCGTAAGAGGGAATTTGGACCAGGACAGTCAAATATACCAACTGATAGTAAGAAGTTTAAGGGTCCTAGTTCACAAGAGCAGACACAGGGCCACAGAGGCCAGATTGGAATATCTATAGTTAGTTCCCCGGACACAATAACAAGGGGATTAACCCCAGTGCCTGAATGTATGCATTGTGGTAGAAGACACAAAGGGGAGTGTCGACTGTTAACTGGAGAGTGTTTCAAGTGTGGGGCTACGGATCATTTCATAAGAGATTGCCCTCAAAGGAGTGGTTCAATAGCTCAGACAAGTTGATAGACCTTCCCTATAGTTCAAAGGGTAAAAGATCGGGTAGAGCGTAAACGGGTGACATTACACGTAAGATTGTTTCTGAGACGGTTGAAAAGCCCGGTTAGGTGGCACCACAAGTATATGCTATGGAAGCTCAGAAGAGCCAAACCTGCATAATCGATGAGGCAATACAAGGAAGTGAAGAAACAAGGAGGTAGTAACTCCCGATTACTTAAGTCGTAAATTTCGAGGACGAAATTTAAATTAGGGGAAGAGTTGTAACACCCTCGTAGCAACTCGTACATTCTACTATTCCAAAGGATCGGTGTCGGTCCGGACAGCTAGAACGTCCGGAAAAATATTTAAACTAAAGTGAGGGACCAAAATTAACACAAATTTTAATGAGTAAAATTTAGTTAAAATTTTAGAAATAATATACATCCAAGTCAAATGAGACTGTGCGCAAGCGTTGATTAACCTGTGGGAAGTTGAGGTTCTCGCAACGAAGAGCCCTAGACTGTGGGAAAAATTATAAAATAATTTTTGGGACTCCAGAGAAGGGTTATTGAGGTTCCCATGGCATTAGAATGCCAAGAAAATACCTAGAAAAATTTTTCAATCGGTACAGACAATTTTGACCCGTTAAGCCAAACGGAGGGCATTTTGGTCATTTCGCCTTCAGAGGTGATTTTTGGCCGACTTGTCCAGTTGAGTAAATAATTAATATGACATAAAATATGAAGAAACATTACTAGAAATTAAATTGAAATTGAGTAGTGAAGAAAAAAAAAGAAAAATCAAAGAAAAGCTCATTTATGACATCTTGATGATGTCATTTATAAATTATGACCAATCACAATTAAGCCATCATTTGACTAACCAATAAAAGAGATTAAAAATGGACTAAAGGAAAAGAAAAACGTGAGCAGCCATCCCTCCCCAAAAAAACAGCCGAAACCCATGTTCCCCTTCCTCCATTGATGAGCTTGGCAAGCTCATGAAGCCCTAAACTCCCACCATATTTCCTCAAGTTCTCAACACAAAAATTTATTCTAGAAGCTTGCTAAGGTGTTTGGGAGCAAAAGGGAGAAGAGAAATTAAAGTTGGCAATCTTGGAGATTCTTCAAGTTGAGGTTAGTGCATTAGATACCCAAAATTTTTTTTTACTTTCATGATTAGCAACTTGAATTGAGTAAGAACTTGTGACTTAAATGAACAAAAACTAAGTGTATGTGGCCCATGGATTTCGGCTGCCCCTAAGTGAGGAACAAGATTTAGTGCTTTAATGGACTTGGGGTGCACTAGGGATTATGTTTAAAGTATATAAATATAAGTAAAATGGATTAGTTAGTAAATTCAAGCATGTGGTGAAATGGAGATAGGAATTAGGGTTTTGAGAAGTGAAAAATTGGACTTGGCATTTGAATTGATTAAAGAACATTATAATGGTCAATTAGTGACCATTTTAGGTAAGTTAAGCACAATTTGGACTGAAAAATAGAATTGCAAAGTGAAGAGGTAGGCTGCCCTAGGACAGCAGCAGAGGGACTGAAAATTCAGTCCACTTGCACTGCCATAACTTGGGCTGTGTTGGTCCAATTGGTGTTTGGCCGTTTGGACATGAAACTAGGCTTGTAATGGCACATTTTTGCTGAAGAAACCATGTCCAAAAGACCAAAGCAAGAGGACCAAAACTTGGCTCCAATCCGGATACCCTGCAAACAGCCCCTGCAGAATGACCAAATGAACAGTAACTGTTCATTTGGCCATAACTCACTGTAGATTTGGTCAATTGACCTGAAATTTTTACAGAAACAAGTTAAGACATAGAAAAACAACTTTCATGAAGAAACCTACCCCAAATTATGACCAGAACCTAACCCAAATGGCAGTCACAGTCACTGTTCAAACCTGCAACTCTGCAGATTTTGATTTGAGCAGTAATGTTTGGATGGCTATAACTCTCTCTAGAAAACACGGATTTAGGCGATTCTTGAACCGATGGAAACCTAAGGCATAGTAGAACATTTCATATGAAGAAAGTTAGACCAAATTATGAACTTAACTTGGTCAAATTACTGACCAAAGTTGGACCAAAATCTGCCAAAACCCAAAAGTGCAGCATGAACAGTGCACGTGAACAGTAAACTTATTTTGGCCATAAATTGAGCTACAAAACTCCAAATGGAGTGATTCAAAAAAAGAAATTCAACTAGATAAAATAAGGAACATTTTCTATGAAGGAAGTTTTGTCAAATTCCAACAGTAGATCGACCAATAGAACAGTGCAACTACGAAGCACCAAAACCGAAAATTGGCAATTTTGCCAAAATAACCTAAGCTTTGAGAAAGTGACCAAAACCAACAAGTTTTAAATGCAAAATGTGGTACATTGGGGGTGTTAAAACCAATGCACCTATGATCTATGCAAAAGTCAACTTTTTGTTGACTATTGAAGTGAATAGTGACATAAAAACTTGAAATTCAAAAATTGAAGAATTCAAAAGTATCAAATGCCCTAGTAGGCCTAATGTGATTGGTTTGGATAGGTTGGCATGCCAATAGGGTTCGATAGCGATCTGCGTATGATGTATGGCTTCATTGCCATTCTGTGATGTGATAGCCTATGGCTATACTGATTATGATGTTTTACTTGGCTTTATGCCTTATTGCTTATATGGCTTATTAGCCATTCTGTTTGCACACCGGGAGACACATTGTGACCGATGGTGTGACGGCCGAGGTACTGGTACCCATGCTAGTTTACCCGTTTATCCGATCCGGTCAATTTGTATAGGTTACTTGGGCATGGAAAAGTATAAGCGTAATTGAACCGATTGTTAAAGAAAATACGAAAATTAAATACCGTAAATGATTACGATAGAATACAAAGAAACTCAAGATCATGAAGAAAATAAATAAACAAAATGCATGAAGAAGTTAATATCATAAAACGTAATTAGCCCTCGACTAAACATTAAGTTGGTAATTATTCATTCTTATGAACACAATGGCTAAGAAATTATGATTTTTATTTGCATATTATTTCTTTCTATTTTATTATTTGCACCACTAAGCTTTATGCTTAGCGCGTCGCTTTGCAACGCTGTAGGTGCGAAGATACCGATCGAGAGCCGAGACCACGATTGGGTAAGTCCATCCCGCATTCGCATAGTGTCCGTGTCACCTCACAAAGCTCAGTGCATTGGTAGGACACTAGGTGTCATTTTGGTATTTTGTAATTGATCTTATTTTTTCATGTGTAAATGAACTTATGAAATGTAATTTGATGCTCGTGTAAATAATGAGAATTGTGTTTGTAAATGAAAAAGTGAATGTTTATCTGTGATATATATATGATTATCACATGAAATGAATGATTGAGAAATGAATGTGAACTGAAAAATATTGAGATTTTGATAAATGGAGTTGAGATGAATGAATAAGAATATAGGAAGTGTTTTTCACAGGTTCCGAAGAACGGTTTTCTCCATTTTTAGCCGGTACTCTGCCGGATTTTCTTTAAAAATTTTCGGAACCTCAAATAAATTACAATTTCAATAAATGAATTATATTTCACAAATTATTTTCAAAACTATGATAAAAATGAATTAAGATAAAATAGAGTACTCCGGCACACTGAGTGGCATAACTTGCTGGCCACTGCTGTAGTCGGGTAAGGGGTGTCACATTTATTGGTATCAGAGCACGGTTTAGGCGTTCCTAGGCATAGATAGATAGAATAAGATTTTGTGCATGACATGCATTGCATTCATAAGAGTCGAGGTGACACTAATGCATATCTGTTTATCTTTCTTATTTTGAATAGGATATGGACCCTTCATCTCAGAGAGCAGTCGAGGAGGAAGTGAAGAGTCATGCTCCACCAAAGAAGCGAGACTGGGGCATGAGAGAATGCCTCCGCCAGCTCAAGCAGAGCCTCGCCACCTCCACAGCCATGTTTCAAAGAATGGCCGATTTCTTTAGACAAATGGCCGGTAATGCCAGACCACCACCACCACCACTCCACAAAGATAAATCACATCCGGAAAGGATAAGAAAGTATGGAGCAGTGGATTTCTATGGCAAGAGAGAAGATGACTGCATTGCGGTAAAATTGGTTGAGCAGGCAGGCGAGTCTTAAAACAACTCCACTTGCACCCGCAGCGTAACTTAGAAGCCAGTATCCTTGTTATAAGACGATGCATGCCTACGAATGGTGGGACATCGTGTTCGATGAAGTGCGTGAAGGTGTAACTTGGGACTTCTTCCTCTCTCAATTCAAGAAGAAATATGTGGGTACCGTATACCTGGAAGAGAGAAGAAGAGAGTTTATTAACTGCGAGGCAGTTGCTTGTCGGGTGAGTATGAGAAGGAATTCGTAAGATTGAGCCGTTATGGAAGGGAGATAGTCCCTAATGAAGCTGAAAGGTGTAAGAGATTCGAAGAGGGACTGAATGACAATATAAAGATCATGATCACTGCCTTGGGGATCACTGACTTCACCAAGTTAGTGGAAGCTGCATTAAAAGTGGAGAAAGTGAGAATAAATGAACAAAATAGGAAAGATAGGCAGCGTAAGAGGGAATTTGGACCAGATACCAAATATACCAACTGATAGTAAGAAGTTTAAGGGTCCTAGTTCACAAGAGCAGACACAGGGCCACAGAGGCCAGATTGGAATATCTATAGTTAGTTCCCCGGACACAATAACAAGGGGATTAACCCCAGTGCCTGAATGTATGCATTGTGGTAGAAGACACAAAGGGGAGTGTCGACTGTTAACTGGAGAGTGTTTCAAGTGTGGGGCTACGGATCATTTCATAAGAGATTGCCCTCAAAGGAGTGGTTCAATAGCTCCGGTACAAGTTGATAGACCTTCCCCTATAGTTCAAAGGGGTAAAAGATCGGGTAGAGCAGAAACGGCTGACATTACACAGAAGATTGTTTCTGAGACAGTTGAAAAGCCCGAAGTTAGGGTGGCACCACAAGTATATGCTATGGAAGCTCAGGAAGAGCCAAACCCAGACACTGATGAGGCAATACAAGGAAGTGAAGAAACAAGGAGGTAGTAACTCCCCGATTACTTAAGTCAGGTAAATTTCGAGGACGAAATTTAAATTAGAGGGGAAGAGTTGTAACACCCTCCCCGTAGCAACTCCGTACATTCTACTATTCCAGTGACCGGTGTCGGTCCGGACAGCTAGAACGTCCGGAAAAATATTTAAACTAAAGTGAGGGACCAAAATTAACACAAATATTAATGAGAAAAATTTAGTTAAAATTTTAGAAATAAAATACAACCAAGTCAAATGAGCCGGTGCCCAAGCGATGAGTAACCAGAGGGAAGTTGCGGTTCTCGCAACGAAGAGCCCTAGACTCAGGGGAAAAATTATAAAATAATTTTTGGGACTCCAGAGAAGGGTTATTGAGGTTCCCATGGCATTAGAATGCCAAGAAAATACCTAGAAAAATTTTTCAATCGGTACAGACAATTTTGACCCGTTAAGCCAAACGGAGGGCATTTTGGTCATTTCGCCTTCAGAGGTGATTTTTGGCCGACTTGTCCAGTTGAGTAAATAATTAATATGACATAAAATATGAAGAAACATTACTAGAAATTAAATTGAAATTGAGTAGTGAAGAAAAAAAAAGAAAAATCAAAGAAAAGCTCATTTATGACATCTTGATGATGTCATTTATAAATTATGACCAATCACAATTAAGCCATCATTTGACTAACCAATAAAAGAGACTAAAAATGGACTAAAGGAAAAGAAAAACGTGAGCAGCCATCCCTCCCCAAAAAAACAGCCGAAACCCATGTTCCCCTTCCTCCATTGATGAGCTTGGCAAGCTCATGAAGCCCTAAACTCCCACCATATTTCCTCAAGTTCTCAACACAAAAATTTATTCTAGAAGCTTGCTAAGGTGTTTGGGAGCAAAAGGGAGAAGAGAAATTAAAGTTGGCAAGCTTGGAGATTCTTCAAGTTGAGGTTAGTGCATTAGATACCCAAAATTTTTTTTACTTTCATGATTAGCAACTTGAATTGAGTAAGAACTTGTGACTTAAATGAACAAAAACTAAGTGTATGTGGCCCATGGATTTCGGCTGCCCCTAAGTGAGGAACAAGATTTAGTGCTTTAATGGACTTGGGGTGCACTAGGGATTATGTTTAAAGTATATAAATATAAGTAAAATGGATTAGTTAGTAAATTCAAGCATGTGGTGAAATGGAGATAGGAATTAGGGTTTTGAGAAGTGAAAAATTGGACTTGGCATTTGAATTGATTAAAGAACATTATAATGGTCAATTAGTGACCATTTTAGGTAAGTTAAGCACAATTTGGACTGAAAAATAGAATTGCAAAGTGAAGAGGTAGGCTGCCCTAGGGCGTGAGAGGGACTGAAAATTCAGTCCACTTGCACTGCCATAACTTGGGCTGTGTTGGTCCAATTGGTGTTTGGCCGTTTGGACATGAAACTAGGCTTGTAATGGCACATTTTTGCTGAAGAAACCATGTCCAAAAGACCAAAGCAAGATGACCAAAACTTGGCTCCAATCCGGATACCACCGCAAACAGCCCTGAGAATGACCAAATGAACAGTAACTGTTCATTTGGCCATAACTCACTGTAGATTTGGTCAATTGACCTGAAATTTTTACAGAAACAAGTTAAGACATAGAAAAACAACTTTCATGAAGAAACCTACCCCAAATTATGACCAGAACCTAACCCAAATGGCAGTCACAACATCGCTCAAACTGCAACTCTGCAGATTTTGATTTGAGCAAGAATGTTTGGATGGCTATAACTCTCTCTAGAAAACACGGATTTAGGCGATTTTTGAACCGATGGAAACCTAAGGCATAGTAGAACATTTCATATGAAGAAAGTTAGACCAAATTATGAACTTAACTTGGTCAAATTACTGACCAAAGTAGGACCAAAATCAAAAACCCAAAAGTGCAAAGATGAACGGCATGAGCACGTGAACAAGAAACTTATTTTGGCCATAAATTGAGCTACAAAACTCCAAATGGAGTGATTCAAAAAGAAATTCAACTAGATAAAATAAGGAACATTTTCTATGAAGGAAGTTTTGTCAAATTCCAACAGTAGATCGACCAATAGAACAAAGGTGCAACTACGAAGCACCAAAACCGAAAATTGGCAAATTTGCCAAAATAACCTAAGCTTTGAGAAAGTGACCAAAACCAACAAGTTTAAAATGCAAAATGTGGAACAGTGGGGGTGTAAAAACCAATGCACCTATGATCTATGAAAAAGTCAACTTTTTGTTGACTATAGAAGTGAATAGTGACATAAAAACTTAAAATTCAAAAATTTAAGAATTCAAATGTATCAAAAGCCCGCGTAGGCCTAATGTGATGGGTTTGGATAGGTTGGCATGCCAATAGGGTTTACGATAGCGATCGCGTATGATGTATGGCTTCATTGCCATTCTGTGATGTGATAGCCTATGGCTATACTGATTATGATGTTTTACTTGGCTTTATGCCTTATTGCTTATATGGCTTATTAGCCATTCTGTTTGCACACCGGGAGACACATTGTGACCGATGGTGTGACGGCCTGAGGTACCTGGTACCAGTGCTAGTTTACCCGCTTATCCAAATCCGGTCAATTTGTATAGGTTACTTGGGCATGGAAAAGTATAACTGTAATTGAACTGATTGTTAAAGAAAATACGAAAATTAAATACCAGAAATGATTACGATAGAATACAAAGAAACTCAAGATCATGAAGAAAATAAATAAACAAAATGCATGAAGAAGTTAATATCATAAAACGTAATTAGCCCTCGACTAAACATTAAGTTGGTAATTATTCAGTTCTTGTGAACACAATGGCTAAGAAATTATGATTTTTATTTGCATATTATTTCTTTCTATTTTATTATTTGCACCACTAAGCTTTATGCTTAGCGTCGCTTTGCAACGCTGTAGTACGAAGATGCGATCGAGAGCCGATAGACCACAGTTGGGTAAGTCCATCCTGCGATTCGCATAGTGTCCGTGTCACCTCACAAAGCTCTGATGCATTGGTAGGACACTAGGTGTCATTTTGGTATTTTGTAATTGATCTTATTTTTTCATGTGTAAATGAACTTATGAAATGTAATTTGATGCTCGTGTAAATAATGAGAATTGTGTTTGTAAATGAAAAAGTGAATGTTTATCTGTGATATATATATGATTATCACATGAAATGAATGATTGAGAAATGAATGTGAACTGAAAAATATTGAGATTTTGATAAATGGAGTTGAGATGAATGAATAAGAATATAGGAAGTGTTTTTCACAGGTTCCGAAGAACGGTTTTCTCCATTTTTAGCAGATCACGGATTTTCTTTAAAAATTTTCTAACCTCAAATAAATTACAATTTCAATAAATGAATTATATTTCACAAATTATTTTCAAAACTATGATAAAAATGAATTAAGATAAAATAGAGTACTCCGGCACACTGAGTGGCATAACTTGCTCGGCTACACTGTAGTCGGGTAAGGGGTGTCACATTTATTGGTATCAGAGCACGGTTTAGGCGTTCCTAGGCATAGATAGATAGAATAAGATTTTGTGCATGACATGCATTGCATTCATAAGAGTCGAGGTGACACTAATGCATATCTGTTTATCTTTCTTATTTTGAATAGGATATGGACCCTTCATCTCAGAGAGCAGTCGAGGAGGAAGTGAAGAGTCATGCTCCACCAGCAGCAGCTGAGACTGGGGGCATGAGAGAATCTGCTCCGCCAGCTCAAGCAGAGCCTGCTCAGCCTCCACAGGCCATGTTTCAGCAAATGGCCGATTTCTTTAGACAAATGGCCGGGGTAATGCCAGCACCACCACCACCACTCCACAAAGATAAATCACATCCGAAAGGCTAAGAAAGTTTGGAGCGGTGGATTTCTATGGCAAGAGAGAAGATGACTCATTGTACCAAAATTGGTTGAACAGAACGGGCAGAGTCTTAAAACAACTCCACTGCACCCCAGAGCAGAACTTAGAAGCGGCTGTATCCTTGTTATAAGACGATGCCTACGAATGGTGGGACACTGTGTCCAGTGAAGTGCAGCCAGAAGCTGTAACTTGGGACTTCTTCCTCTCTGAATTCAAGAAGAAATATGTGGGTACTGTATACCTAGAAGAGAGAAGAAGAGAGTTTATTAATCTGAGGCAGAGACAGTTGTCAGTGGCTGAGTATGAGAAGGAATTCGTAAGATTGAGCCGTTATGGAAGGGAGATAGTCCCTAATGAAGCTGAAAGGTGTAAGAGATTCGAAGAGGGACTGAATGACAATATAAAGATCATGATCACTGCCTTGGGGATCACTGACTTCACCAAGTTAGTGGAAGCTGCATTAAAAGTGGAGAAAGTGAGAATAAATGAACAAAATAGGAAAGATAGGCAGCGTAAGAGGGAATTTGGACCAGGACAGTCAAATATACCAACTGATAGTAAGAAGTTTAAGGGTCCTAGTTCACAAGAGCAGACACAGGGCCACAGAGGCCAGATTGGAATATCTATAGTTAGTTCCCCGGGCACAATAACAAGGATTAACTTGATGCTGAATGTATGCATTGTGGTAGAAGACACAAAGGGAGTGTCGATCGTTAACTGGAGAGTGTTTCAAGTGTGGGGCTACGGATCATTTCATAAGAGATTGCCCTCAAAGGAGTGGTTCAATAGCTCGGTACAAGTTGATAGACCTTCCCTATAGTTCAAAGGGTAAAAGATCGGGTAGAGCGTAAACGGTGACATTACACGTAAGATTGTTTCGAGACGGTTGAAAAGCCCGGTTAGGGTGGCACCACAAGTATATGCTATGGAAGCTCGGGAAGAGCCAAACCTGCATAATCGATGAGGCAATACAAGGAAGTGAAGAAACAAGGAGGTAGTAACTCCCATTACTTAAGTCGTAAATTTCGAGGACGAAATTTAAATTAGAGGGGAAGAGTTGTAACACCCTCCCCGTAGCAACTCCGTACATTCTACTATTCCAGTGACCGGTGTCGGTCCGGACAGCTAGAACGTCCGGAAAAATATTTAAACTAAAGTGAGGGACCAAAATTAACACAAATATTAATGAGAAAAATTTAGTAAAATTTTTTGAAATAAAATACAACCAAGTCAAATGAGCCGGTGCCCAAGCGATGAGTAACCAGAGGGAAGTTGCGGTTCTCGCAACGAAGAGCCCTAGACTCAGAGGAAAAATTATAAAATAATTTTTGGGACTCCAGAGAAGGGTTATTGAGGTTCCCATGGCATTAGAATGCCAAGAAAATACCTAGAAAAATTTTTCAATCGGTACAGACAATTTTGACCCGTTAAGCCAAACGGAGGGCATTTTGGTCATTTCGCCTTCAGAGGTGATTTTTGGCCGACTTGTCCAGTTGAGTAAATAATTAATATGACATAAAATATGAAGAAACATTACTAGAAATTAAATTGAAATTGAGTAGTGAAGAAAAAAAAAGAAAAATCAAAGAAAAGCTCATTTATGACATCTTGATGATGTCATTTATAAATTATGACCAATCACAATTAAGCCATCATTTGACTAACCAATAAAAGAGATTAAAAATGGACTAAAGGAAAAGAAAAACGTGAGCAGCCATCCCTCCCCAAAAAAACAGCCGAAACCCATGTTCCCCTTCCTCCATTGATGAGCTTGGCAAGCTCATGAAGCCCTAAACTCCCACCATATTTCCTCAAGTTCTCAACACAAAAATTTATTCTAGAAGCTTGCTAAGGTGTTTGGGAGCAAAAGGGAGAAGAGAAATTAAAGTTGGCAAGCTTGGAGATTCTTCAAGTTGAGGTTAGTGCATTAGATACCCAAAATTTTTTTTACTTTCATGATTAGCAACTTGAATTGAGTAAGAACTTGTGACTTAAATGAACAAAAACTAAGTGTATGTGGCCCATGGATTTCGGCTGCCCCTAAGTGAGGAACAAGATTTAGTGCTTTAATGGACTTGGGGTGCACTAGGGATTATGTTTAAAGTATATAAATATAAGTAAAATGGATTAGTTAGTAAATTCAACCATGTGGTGAAATGGAGATAGGAATTAGGGTTTTGAGAAGTGAAAAATTGGACTTGGCATTTGAATTGATTAAAGAACATTATAATGGTCAATTAGTGACCATTTTAGGTAAGTTAAGCACAATTTGGACTGAAAAATAGAATTGCAAAGTGAAGAGGTAGGCTGCCCTAGGACAGCAGCAGAGGGACTGAAAATTCAGTCCACTTGCACTGCCATAACTTGGGCTGTGTTGGTCCAATTGGTGTTTGGCCATTTGGACATGAAACTAGGCTTGTAATGGCATATTTTTTCTGAAGAAACCATGTCCAAAAGACCAAAGCAAGAGGACCAAAACTTGGCTCCAATCCGGATACCCTGCAAATAGCCCCTGCAGAATGACCAAATGAACAGTAACTGTTCATTTGGCCATAACTCACTGTAGATTTGGTCAATTGACCTGAAATTTTTACAGAAACAAGTTAAGACATAGAAAAACAACTTTCATGAAGAAACCTACCCCAAATTATGACCAGAACCTAACCCAAATGGCAGTCACAATCCTGCTCAAACTCAGTAACTCTGCAGATTTTGATTTGAGCAGTAATGTTTGGATGGCTATAACTCTCTCTAGAAAACTCGGATTTAGGCGATTCTTGAACCGATGGAAACCTAAGGCATAGTAGAACATTTCATATGAAGAAAGTTAGACCAAATTATGAACTTAACTTGGTCAAATTACTGACCAAATTTGGACCAAAATCTGCCAAAACCCAAAAGTGCAGCATGAGCGATTGCGTGAACAGTAAACTTATTTTGGCCATAACTTGCGCTACAAAACTCCAAATGGAGTGATTCAAAAAAAGAAATTCAACTAGATAAAATAAGGAACATTTTCTATGAAGGAAGTTTTGTCAAATTCCAACAGTAGATCGACCAATAGAACAGTGCAACTTTGAAGCACCAAAACCGAAAATTGGCAATTTTGCCAAAATGACCTAAGCTTTGAGAAAGTGACCAAAACCAACAAGTTTTAAATGCAAAATGTGGTACATTGGGGGTGTTAAAACCAATGCACCTATGATCTATGCAAAAGTCAACTTTTTGTTGACTATTGAAGTGAATAGTGACATAAAAACTTGAAATTCAAAAATTGAAGAATTCAAAAGTATCAAATGCCCTAGTAGGCCTAATGTGATTGGTTTGGATAGGTTGGCATGCCAATAGGGTTACGATAGCGATCGCGTATGATGTATGGCTTCATTGCCATTCTCAGGATGTGATAGCCTATGGCTATACCGATTATGATGTTTTACTTGGCTTTATGCCTTATTGCTTATATGGCTTATTAGCCATTCTGCTTTACACCGGAGACACATTGTGACCGATGGTGTGACGAGTACAGGTACCCGGTGCTAGTTTACCCGTTTATCCAGTCCGGTCAATTTGTATAGGGTTACTTGGGCATGGAAAAGTATAACTGTAACTGAACTGATTGTTAAAGAAAATACGAAAATTAATATCAGAAATGATTACGATAGAATACAAAGAAACTCAAGATCATGAAGAAAATAAATAAACAAAATGCATGAAGAAGTTAATATCATAAAACGTAATTAGCCCTCGACTAAACATTAAGTTGGTAATTATTCAGTTCTTATGAACACAATGGCTAAGAAATTATGATTTTTATTTGCATATTATTTCTTTCTATTTTATTATTTGCACCACTAAGCTTTATGCTTAGCGCGTCGCTTTTGCAACGTGAGTGCATCAAGATCTTGATCGAGAGCCGTGAGACCACAGATTGGGTAAGTCCATCTGCGATTCTGCATAGTGTCCGTGTCACCTCACAACTCTGATTGCATTGGTAGGACACTAGGTGTCATTTTGGTATTTTGTAATTGATCTTATTTTTTCATGTGTAAATGAACTTATGAAATGTAATTTGATGCTCATGTAAATAATGAGAATTGTGTTTGTAAATGAAAAAGTGAATGTTTATCTGTGATATATATATGATTATCACATGAAATGAATGATTGAGAAATGAATGTGAACTGAAAAATATTGAGATTTTGATAAATGGAGTTGAGATGAATGAATAAGAATATAGGAAGTGTTTTTCACAGGTTCCGAAGAACGGTTTTCTCCATTTTTAGCCTAGATCTAGGATTTTCTTTAAAAATTTTCGGAACCTCAAATAAATTACAATTTCAATAAATGAATTATATTTCACAAATTATTTTCAAAACTATGATAAAAATGAATTAAGATAAAATAGAGTGCTCCGGCACACTGAGTGGCATAACTTGCTCGGCTACACTGTAGTCGGGTAAGGGGTGTCACAATGCCAATGATAAGGTACATAATGGCTAAGCTTAGAGTCCTCCTCACTCATTATGAATCTTTAGGGACCAAATAATGCTCCTTCAGAATTAGAGTCCTAATTCGAATGAAGAGGAACTTAATAAATACATAATAAATAAAATAAACACGACATAAATTCACTTCGAGGTCATCCCACTTACTCGAGTTCTTGGGGTGGCCCAAAATAGTGAAACATTAAATGTCCTTCTATCAATGATTGGGACTAACATCACAATTTTAACCTTAAAATTATCAATTTTAAATTATAAAAAGCACATCCTTAAATCTGCTTGCCCTCATTAAGGGACGAGGTAGGGTGCCTAACACCTTCCCTATCCGTACACGGACCCCAAACCTAGAATCTCTGTTTTAGAAGTAGTCTTCATAAATTTTACAAAAGGTTTTCTTTAATTTTCCTTAAAATTAAAGTGGCGACTCCTCACTTTTTCCGCTTCGGTGAGAATTACATATGTATAATTATTAATAAGAATCTCATGCGCTATAAAATTTTTATGCATATCTTAATTTTGTTGAATTTATCTTGGAAACAAATAATAGTTTAATCTTTTTATTTATTTTTAAAAAATTAAAGATCTTATTTAATATATTTTTAAAATTTAAAAGACTTATTTAATTTTTTTTTTAAATTCAAAAGACTTGTTTCAATTTTGAAATAAGATTTATATAATTATTTGACATAAAATTCAAAGGATTTGTTTGGATTTTAAAACACTTTAAAGATTTATGTGATATTTGACATAATTTTAAGAGTAAAAATAACTCAATTGCCTTTTTTATAAAATTATATGAAATATTTTTTTGTAAACTATAATTTAGTCTCTGAAATTTGATAGCACCTGTAATTTAGTTTCAATATTTTCAGAATAAATTAATTTTGTCTTTGATATTTGATAAGACCTATAACTTATTATATGCCATTAAAATTTTAGTTAAATTAACATTAATTCTAGTAAAAATTATTAAAATATCCTTAATTCTATTTTCAAATTGAAAATAATTTAGTCCCTGAAATTTTATTTTATTAACAATTTAGTCTCTGAGATTTGATTAAACCTACAAATTATTGTTTGTAGCTTTAAAATCATGCAATTTAGCCTTGACATTTTAATAAACCTAAAAATTAGTATTTGCTGTTAGAATTACGATTAATTTCCCAATAAATTTAGTAAAAATATTAAAATATTTTTAACTATTTTTTCAATCTAAAAATAATTTAGTCTTTGAATTTTTATTCTAATAATAATTTGTCCATATTCATTTTTTTTTCTTTTTTTTATATGTAACAATATAATATATGAAAAAAATATAAATTGATAAATACACACACATATATAATTATTTATATATTATTAAAACAATAATGACATAAATAGAATTTTATAAAATTATAAGGCTTATTTATAAATAGATATAATATTTAAAAATTAATTTTTAAAATATCACTATAAGAAATAAAAAAAAAAAATAGCTATAAAAATTACATACCAAATATGTTTTATATTTCATTGCTAATCAGGATTACCGATGAATTACCGATGAAATTTTTTTGTCCATAAATTTTAGCTTAGGTAATTTTTATTGACAAAAAAAATATTTTCACTAAATTTACCGACGAATTATTTCGTAAGTAAATTAGGACTTTTTTTGTAGATAATTTCGTGAGAGATTGTACACTTATAAATTACCGACTATTTATAAAAAATATTTTTCGTTAGTAATTAACAACGACAACAGATTATCGTAAGTAATTACCAATGATAACTTTTCGTAGCTAATTTTTATTACATATTTTTTAATTTAATTTTTTTTCTTTTTAATTTAATTTAATTTAATTTATTATTTAAATTAACTTTTAAATTTAATTTAATTTTTAATTTATTTTTAATTTTTAAATAATTATTAATTATTTTAATTTAAATGCAAATTTATTTTTTAATTTTTTAAGATTTAAATGATTTAAAAAAATTACTAGTATGGTCTAAAGTAGGCCCCACATAGTAGCTATACCATAATTACTGTATGTTGAAAAGTGACTTTTCTTTTATATAGAAACGTCCTCATTTTCTATCTATTCACAAACAATGTGAGAATTTCACATATTTTATGATTTACCAACGAATTATCAATAAAATCGAGTTCGTTTGTAATTATAGGCGAAAAATTTTTACAGGTAAATTTTTTTAAGCTTTTTAAAATTTATCATTTTTATTTTCTTGTTAATATTACTGACTAAATATGTTTCATTGGTAATTACTAATAAAAAATTTTCGTAGGTCAAATTTTTTAAGCTTTTTTAAATTTTTTTTTTCTTCTTTGTATTACCGACTAAATATGTTTCGTTGATAATTATCGATAAAAAATTTTCATAGGTATTTATTTTAAAATTTTATTTTTTATTTTTTCTTAATATTAACTATAAAAAATGAGTTCGTTGGTAATTATTGACGAAAAATTTTCATAGGTAACATTTTTTAAGCTTTTTAAAATTTTTCGTTTATATTTTTTTCTTAGTATTACCAACTAAATATATTTCGTTGGTAATTACCGACGAAAAATTTTTATAGGTAAAATTTTTTAAGTTTTTTAATTTTTTTTTTCTATTTTCTTCTTGGTACTACCGGCTAAATATGATTCGTTAGTAATTAGCGATGAAATATTTTCATAGGTATTTATTTTAAAATTTTATTTTTTATTTTCTTCTTAGTATTACTTACAAAAAACGAGTTCGTTGGTAATTACCAACGAAAAATTTTTGTAGGAAAAAGTTTTTAAGTTTTGAATTTTTTTTAATTTTCCTTTTAATATTTCCAACTAAATACGAATTAGTTGGTAATTACCAATAAATTTTTTCATCGGTATTTTTTTTATTTGATCGCTAATTTTATCGTCAATATTAGGCGTCACTTTTACCTATAAAATTACAGCATCGGTAAAGGGTTTGTCAGTAATCGATCAGAAATTTCATCAGTACAAATTAGTTTAAATTTTATTTTTTTTTTTGTCAATAAAGCATTGGTAAATTACTAATGAAATTCTGTGGTCTGTATTCATAGTTATTTTTAAAATTTCTTATAATGTATATAGATGGTTTTGTAATTAATCAAAATTTCTAAAGACCTTAGAATAGTTATTTATATTATAATTTAAATTTAAAATTTTTAGTTTAATGAGACTTACATTTCAAAAATATAAGGTATGATATAAAATTTCTAAGATTTTTTCTCCTCTTTTCCTCTTTCTATTTAAGTTTTAAACTTTTAAAAGATTAATTTTCAAGTTTAACAATAAGTTATTTAACAATTATTATTATTATTATTATTTTCTCTACCTCTTTCTCTTTCTCACTAAATTTTAAAACTTTTAAAAGATTGATTTTAAAATTTAACACTAAACTATTTAATTATTATTGTAACACATACTCTCTTTCTCTCTTACTATAACACACACACACACACACACACACACACACACACACACACATATATATATACACACACACACACACACACACACACACACACACATATATATATATATATATATATATATATATATATATCTCTAAAGGTCTGAGGTTCAAATTTAATACTAAACTTTATAAGTATTATTATTGCTCTCTGTTCCTTTTCATCCCTCCTTCTTTCTTTTTAAAATGTATGTGTGGAAAATAATCTCAGTTGTCTTATAATTTACAATATGATCTTTAATTAATTAAATTAATAAAATAAAATTAATTAAAAAAATAATTTAGTTAATTTTGAGCCTAAAATAAAAAATTACATTTTTTTTTGTAAACATAAACTTTGAATTTTTATAAAATTAAAAGTTATAACATTAAAATATTCAATAATTACTATTACTAGGATACATATACACGCACACCAACTTATATTTTAACTCTCAAATTAAATATGATTCCATTCTAACCCTATTAAAAACATATGTTACAATAATTCTACTTTTATATAATTTTAATTCTATTAAAATCCTAACTTTTTTTGAATGAGTGCAGATTGCTGTCACATCATCGAGTCCACTGCCACTTTCAATGTTTTAGAACTAAATATTATTATTATTATAAAGAAATTTATAAATAGTAATAATAATATAATTATAATCTTTCAATCATCATGATTTTAAACTCATAATAATAGTATAAGTAAGGCCCCTGCCTCTTCCGGCTTTCATGAAACTAAAATAACAGAAGGAGTGACTTGTATAGGGCTTGTCCCACATCGGTTAAATGAGCGATTTCAGTTTAAAAGGGAAGCATCCCTTCTCTAACTCGGAGAAATTTGGCTTGTGCGCTAGAAAGTGGGCCAGAAAGGCTTCGCTAGTTGTTATATTTAAGCATTAATTTAATTTTCAAATATTGATTTGATGTAATTTTAATTTAAATTAAATTTATTTCAATATAATAACATTAATGAGATGGATATTCGAATTGAGCTTGAGCTTTTATTCAACCTTTTAAGACAGGTTGAGCATGAGCTGAATTTGATCTAAAATGAGCTCAATTCGATTAAAAAAATTATAAAATTATGTTATAACGGGATACTTATTGATTTGATTTTTGAATTAGGATTTTTTGAATTAGGATTTTGATTTTGTTTCGTTAATTTGTGGATAGTTTTAGATTCTTAAAAGAATTTTTAGGTAATTGTTTACGTGGAAATTCATACCTGAATATAAGATTATTTGTTTAACTTAATTAAAAAAATAATTGAATTAATTTCAATTCTAGTATGAATTTCAAATAAAAATAAATATAAAATGTATTTTTTGTAATAATATAATAAATATAAATATATTTTCTTTTTAAATATAAAATTTAAATTAATGAACTATTTTATTAATTAAAAAATTTTAATGATTATATTATAATTTATCATTAATTTTTCTATATTCAATTTATCTTCTAATTACAATTGTAATAAATCTTAAAAGTTAAGTTATAATATAAAAAAAAAATTAAATAATTGGTTATAATTGTCAATTCGCTTTATACTACTTCATCCATTAGGCTTTCTAAAATGATAAAATATTTATTATATGAAGAAGGTGCTAATTATGCCAATTTAAATTATTAAAAGTTAATTAAATTAATTTTTTAACTAGTTAATTAAATTAATTAAATGGATGCATATTTAAAAACAATTAAACAAAGCATATAATTTAACTAATTTACAAAATTGAGATTTAAAATAAAAGTATATTGGTGTTAGGATAAAGATAATTACTTATCTGACATTCATGTACTCTTTATCACATTTATTACTCTTTATTATTATTATTATTATTATTATTTGGTATAAATTATACATAGAGCCATACTTTTTTTTAAGAAAATAAAAGATAAAACGTTCATTAAATAGAAATAGAATATAATTTTAAAGTATAAGATCCATACTACTACAATTATGCATAAAAAATTTTAAAATAAATCACTTATATAAAATATAATAGTAATTATCTTAATTTGAATGATATAACCATTTCGCAGGAAGTATATTTCAATTGGTAGTAATCTATTACTATTTGACATCATATTCTTTTTACTAGCTGATATGAAAACCATCAAATTTAGTATACTCACGAAAAAAAAAAAAATATTTCCTATCATTGCAGGTCTACCTAAATAACAAAGTAAAACATCTAAAAAAAAAAAAATCTTATAATAGAGGAAACAACAAATCCTTGCAAAGGAAGAAATACTAGATACCAAATCCTCCCAAACAAGGCAACAAAACTCAAATTTATTAATAATAATAGACATGAACAAATACAAATCTGTTTTAAAAATATATATATTTAGAAATTATTGAGAAAAAAATAAAAAGAAAAAGAGGAATGTAATAATCAATGAAAAATACTTACTAGTGACCATCTTAAAAAACTCATAAAGAGAAAAAAAAAGAAAAAGAATAAAAAGAATTTAAAAAAGGAGGTAGTTAGGGTTGCCCTTATATTAAGAGCTATAATTATAAGATACAAACAAATAATAAATAATACAAACGTTTTTCAATTCTCTTCCAAATTCTCATTCTGCGTATGTGGTGCTTAATTAATAGTATTTAAATAGTGGAGATTTAAAACGAGTAGCATAACACATGTAGAATTCCTTAGTAGCTATACCTATCTACATATTGTAACGACCCAAGCTAGGGGCCGTTATCAGCGTTAGGGATTGAGTCAGCTTAAAACTATCGGAACCCATATCAAGCCTAAAGCTTCTGAACATACCTTTAACATTTGTACTATCCACATTCAAACAAATAACAAACCTGTAACTTCCCTTACCCGGTCTACAGTATAGTCGAGTGAGGCGTGCTACATTCGGTGCCGGAGCACCCTATTTTATCCTGTCTTATACCGTATTAATTTAATTATATTATTTTACGTGTAGAAATTTTTTTTTATCCCATTTCATTTTTATGGAGACCCAGACAGAGTCTCTTTTATTTTTAATTAGTGCATAGCGGGTTTTACTGTTACCTATTAAAACAATTTATATCCATTTCATCTATTCATTCATCACATCATGTCTCGTTTGCTCATATAAATTTTTCAAGAAAATAAAATAACTCATTTCATTCATATAGAGTCAAGTACAATATTTACAATTTATAAACAATCCAAAAATGATTTACATCATTTAATTACATACAATACCAAAATGCAAAATCTAGCTATATATGAGCCCTACCAAAATGACTGGTGAGGTGACAATCTACATTGTGGCAGATCTGCTCAAGTCCTGTGTAGGCTCTACTGCTGCTGCTGTGGGTTTCTTGTACCTACGTGATGGAAAAATCAACGCGCTAAGTATTTCTGCTTAGTGATGCAATAATTTGAAATAAAAATAATAAAATAATTGAAATAATTGTCCATATAAAATTTACTAAAATTTTTGAATTAATTACATATTTATGAAACTTTGGAAGCAATAGATTATTGGGATCTTTTTATTCATATATTTCATATTCAGTTTTATTAAATCCATGACAGTGATCTCTTCATGTACTTATTTAAATTTAAGATGTGTTACTCATATCTGTGTCCAAGTAACCTATGACAGACTATAAAGACTGGATACACGGGAGTATACTAGTTAGACATCCGTATGTCTATCCAGTACACAACAGTCATGTCAGGCACAAGGCCAACGGGTAGGCATAAGCCATAAATAATGAAAATTGGCACTATGGCCATCGGACAGGCATAAAGCCAGTAGAACAATCATCTTAGATATATGATGTCTGTCAATGATTATTCCTGTGGGCAGTACTGCAATCTGTAGTCCCTAATTGGTATACCAATCGATCCAAGCTATATAAATGAGTCTAGGTGTACTCTGGGCAAAATAATATTATTTGATACTCATAATTTCATTGATTCATGTCATTTTCATGCTTAGTGTAAATACTATATTTTGTCCGCATTGGAAATAATTTTTTTTAAATCAAAATAAAATAAAATGGGAAAGTAAAGAAGAAAAAGAAATATTCTATTAGGTTTTAATTTGTTGCATTAAATTTTAGTTATATATATGCATATATATATTTTTTTTGGAAGAAATAAAAGAAAATAAAATCAATTAATGAGGAATTAATTTTATTAAATTTCCTAAACTTTTTATCTACCTGTACAAGGAAACTCTTCCCTTTCCCTTTGATTACTCTCTTGAAAACAACCCAGTGTCATGTGAAAAGAAGAACCTTTCCACTTCCTTTGACTCTCTCGAAAAGACACAAGTTTCTCTTTAAAAGGGGAGAACAAATCCTCTCCTGGGGACTCTAGATAACAACGTCATTAGCTTTTCTAGAAGGGGACTCTTGATAGCAACGTCATTAGTTTTCCTAGAAGGGGACTCATCTTTTTTCCTCTCAAAAGGAAAAACGTTATCCCCTCCAAGATTTGATTCTCGCATCAGCTTTCTTTTGTCCAATTCTCAGTTTTGCTCCAAGGATTAAGGTCTCTTTCTTGATCTCAAACAACTCTGTTAGATTAATTTTCATTTAATCTTAATGGGTTTTGTTAAAATAAATAAATTTATGGCTTTGATAAGATGATGTTTGAAATTTGTAGATTTAAAATTCAGGTTGTTTTGAGTTGTTGAGTTGATTTCTTTTTGCTTTGATAGTGATTGAGAAAAGGAAATCTTGATTGTTATTTGTTGGTAACGAATTATAATGCTTGATAGATTGAAAATGTACTCTGCTAGATGATCTATTGATATATGAATTGACTATTCAGTTTTCTATGGATTTAAAAATTATCTATCATATTAAAATGAGATGTAGGTGTTTGGATTATTTGTAATTTACAGAGTGTGGAAAACTTGTTAATTCATTTTAGATCTCATCAATTAATTTTTATTTATTTAATTTATTTTATTTTATTTAGTTTTATTATTTTATTATTATTATTTTTTTTTTCTTTTTTTTTTGTTGAGTCCAAATATAAAGCCTTCAAGTGGTATTATGTTAGTAGGGAGTAGTCGGACATTTTTTTAAGAATGGGTTTTTTACATCGGGTTGTGGTTTGGATAGATAATTTTTTTAAAAAAATAGTGACAGTTCCATTGTAAATACTGAAAATAAATATTAAATAAATGAAATTAAAATTAATTAAAAATTTGAATTTACTAATATTTTCATCATAAATCTTGAAAAACAAAGTAAATAAACAAATTAAATTAAAGTAAAATTTAAATATTGGAGGTCTAATGATAATTTCATCTTAGACCCTGTTTGTCATGAATTTGAGATTAATTATTCTAGGTCTATTGATAATTGCATCTTAGACTTTGTAATTAAAAAATATTAATTAAAAGATTGGTTGGAAGTTATTGATAATTTGATCATGAATGGCAAAAACGAAAAAAATAAATAAATTGAAAATGAGCAAATTGGATTAAAAGAACAAGATCTTCGGTCTAATGATAATTATATCTTAGACCTCACAAAATCATATTAATTTTTTAGACTTATTGATAATTTTATCATAAATTCTAAAGATAAAAATCTAAATTAAAAGTTAATGGTAATTTCACTTTAAATCCTATTTAAAATAAAATTTTATAATTAATGTTTTAGGTTTAATGGTAATGTTACCTTAAACCTATTAAAATAAAATAATTAATCTAAATTGTGGGTTTTAATGGAAAATTCTTCTTAAGCCCTATTAAAGTCCAATGGAAATGAATTAATTAAATCTTTGGGTTTATTGATAATTTCATCATAGACCTTAATTAGTATTTGATGGTAATTTCACCTTAAACATATTTTAAAAAAGAAATCAATCGTTAATTAAAATTTGTTGGGTTGGTTGATATTCATTACCTAAATATAAGATATAATCTTGAACCCCATAACAATGCATTAAAATACAAAATTAAAAATAGTTGGAGGTTTAATGATAGTTTCATCTTAGACCTTATTAATTACAAAATTATAATTAAATATTTTAGGTCTAATGATAATTGCATCTTTGACCTCATGATTTTAAAATCTAAGGGTGTTAGGATTTAATGATAATTTCATTTTAAATCCTACGAATTTAAAAATGAAGCATATAAAATCTTTTAGGGTTTAGTGATAATTTTATCTTAAATCCTATAAGTCAAATAGTTAAGGTTTTTTTAGAGTTTAATGATAATTCCATCTTAAACTCTATAAATTAAATAAAATTAAAATAATAAAATCTTTGGGAAATTTAATTATAATTTCATCTTAAATCCCACAAAATGAAATAAAATGAAAATTTTGGGTTCGATGATAATTGCATCTTGAACCTAAAATTAATAAGTAATAGTTTGTTGGGTGTGATGATAATACCCAATAAATCAAAATAATCAAAAGTAGCGATAGATGTAATAGATAACATTATTCTTGTGATATGAATTATTTGGCTAATTAAGAGCTGCAAATCGAAAAGAAATTTGACTTTGAGGGCATCTTGTTAAATCTCTCGGTCAACTTGTAAGTAACATACGTGTTTAATTCATAAATTGCATTTCATAAATAATTAGGTGCACCACACACATAACACCCATAGTTATTTGGATACCGATAATGGGATCAACAATGGAGAGTTGAAAGTTTTCATAATCTATTGGAATCCCTAGGAACTAAATGACACCTTTCCCGGTATTAAAGTTTTAATCAAGGAAAGGGAGGAAATTAATAAAATGTTAAGTAGGCATCACTTGTATTACATCTATGTTTGACTCCTTTTAACAATATTTGTATTTAATAGAATAACTGAAACTTTTTAAAATAAAACTAAAATTTAATTTCTTAAAAATAATTGGCTTCTATTTTTTTTAATAATGTGATTTAAAAAAAATAAAAAATAAAAATCTTAAAACCAAAAATCTATTTTAAAATCCATTTTCAATTTCAAATATATTTTAATTTTCAAGTTAATCTAATTTCCAAAAATTTTAATTTATAAGTCAATTTTTTTAAGATAATTTCATTTTAGGCAATATTTTATTTCAACAAATTTAATTTTTCAAATGGAATTTAATTTTCAAACCAAATTTAATTTTCAAATAAAATTTCATTAGATTATTCGTCAAATTTAGAAGCCTCTTTAAAATAAAAAGTTTTCAAAAAAATAAAAATAAAACAAAGATCAAATGGAGTCAAAATTCACTTTTAGGGTCGCTTCACTTACTTGTGTATTTGACTTACCCTAATAGTGAGATATTTAAGCGTTTCTACATTTATATTTCCAATCAAATACAAGGAACCAATATTATAAATTAAGCTCCATTTCAAATTATTGACATTAATTTATTTGAGCACATTCTTAAATCTATCTACCCTTTTGGGACGATGTGGGATGCCTAACACCTTCCCCACATGTATAAGAACCCCGAACCTTGAATCTCTGGAATAGAAGTGGATCATTTTCTTTAAAACAAAAGTTTTGAAAATATAATAATAGGTTTTCTCTATTTTTCCCTCAAAAATTAGAGTGTCGACTCCTCACCTTTTCACTTTGGTGTGAATTCCCTGGCAATTGTGAAATACGTTGCGACAGCTTGGCGACTCCACTGGGGACGTATTCAAACCAATGCTTCTGGTCTAGAGGTCCAATGGTGGATTTATTTTTGTGCTCTAATAAATTAAAGTTAATAATTATGGAGTTTAATTTATGGTATTCTTAAAATTTCTTGTGTTTGATTAAACTTGTTAAATTTGCCTCATCTTATTACTTTGTTTATGCTTTATTTATTGGTAATTTCTATTTGTATTTAAATTTACATTTGTGTATATATGTTTGTTTTTATTTTGCAGTTGTTTGGGTATGGTAGTGTAACCCCTAAAAGGGAAGAGGTTTGTAAGTCCCTTCACACACATTCACTTTACACAATGTCTTCACACACTTGAGCTCAACACCTGAGCTATTTTAACCCTTTAGGAATTAGGAGAAAGTTGTGTAGCGGTACTCGTGGATTTCCCCGTCAGTATCCGCAAGGACTTTCACTCAGGTTGGAACTTGTTTCATGTACTGTGATACCCGTGGATTCCCCGTCAGTATCATGGAAGTGAAATGAGGCTCTGCTGTTTACAGTAGGGACAATCTGGGGACCTTTTAAACCTTAACAAGTTAAATCTTGAGCTAAAACTTTGCACGTTAAAAGCTACAGTTAACCACCTTTGAGGATAATACCATCCCATTAGATAGCCTCTTCTAATCCTTAGGATGGTTCCCTGCTAGGACAAAAGGGACATGCTTACTTTGAAGGAGCGGAAGCATGAAAAACACAAGTTTATACCATTAAATTCAAAAATTTTCACCTAGGGTCACATGCATCATGCAAGATTTATTTTTGTCTATTTGATTTCAATGATAAACAACATATTAAAATACTTTCAATATGTTTTTGAATATGTATTTGCCATTTAAGATTTTAAAAATGAATCAGATTAATTTTAGAACCCTAGATTAGATTAAGAACAAATACACTAACCTCTTGATGTACTGCAGTGTATTTGTGCCTTTCGGATGCGTCTTCAGGACACCAGATGTTGTCCCTCTAGCTTGTCTACACCAAGTTCACCTATGGCAGCCCTTGAACAGCTTCTAAAGCTTTTTCTATTAATTAGAAAATCAAGTTTTGCCTTTTAAGAGATTAAAGATGTAAACATGACACTAGAAACAATTTCTAGTATTTTCAATTTAAGAGATTGTTTGCTAATCTCTTGGAATAGATGAGAGAAGAAGATGAAGAGAAGGGAGAGCCTCTTGGGTAGCGGCACCAAGGGTATCAGCTGCTGGTTGTATTTTTTTCTTTTCATAACAACACTTATATAGATAGGTCAACACATAAAACCCTTGCCACATGTCACCCTCTGATTGGTTCTAGGTTTAATTGACTCAATCACATTGTGCCAAGTGTCAAACCTATATTTAATCTTAATTTTAATAATCTTACATGATTAAAAGACATTTGGCAAGCTTATGTGTAGTGCCATGTGTCACCATCTCATTGTGCCATATGTCACCCTGTGAAATGACCAAAATGCCCCTATGTCTTAATTTTGAGTTCTCAATCCAAAATAATTATTTCTCTTCTTCTAATCAATTTATATCAAATATAAATCAATTAATTAATTTTTATTAATTAATTTCTCATTAATTAAATTCATATTTAAACACTTTAAATATAAATTTAACTTATACTGTACATCCAATAACCTAGATTTGGTTTCAAGCCATGCTAGGGACTTTGCAATCTAATTGCAAACCAAACTTATTTAATTAATCAATTAAACTCTTTAATTAATTAATTAAATCATATTTAATTAGGTGATAACTTGTGTATGTGTGTGACTTACTAGGCTCATCACTAATTGGCAATGAGATATGATATCAACTCTTAATATCATCAGAACTCTTTCTTACCATAAATGATTTCTCTAAATCATTTTATGCACCTCATAGACGATGGTTAACACCTAGTATAGCATGCCATGGCCACCCAATTAGTAATAAGGTTTACCTTAAATGAACGCATAATCATATGTTACCATGCACTAGAATCTCTCTGTTACAAAATCCCAATTTAAGCTAGAGTCATGGTTTATGTCAAACCCCATTTGCTATGAATATTATGTTCTCTTTTAATTTCAGTTCTTGATTAAAAAGATTTTCTCATCAGAAACTCTTTCTGATTAAATCTATCTGTCCTGGCCAGGAACTTGAAACATCAAGAACAATTAAATGAACATAGGATTTTATCTCTATTTACTTAGAAGAACAGATTCCATCTTGATCAATACCTACCTCCATATATAACTAGTAGGAGCCAACACATGCCCATATACCCATACACAGTACAAGTATGAAAGCAGTATCAAACTCAAACCACCTATATACAAGATAACTGTGCTATCTCAGGTCTAAATATTTTATGCACTGATATGATTTATGACAATACATTGACAAGAGTAAACTCCATGTGCTTGTCATAAGCGTCACTGGTTCGGCCTACTTATCATGTATAAGTGCCTATCATATTTGTCATATGGCATGAGACTCACCATTCCATCTTATTTATATCTCATATAAATAACTTGAGAATAAACATGAATATAATCTTTCTGGATAAGTCATGTCCTTATTATGAAGTATCCTCGATTGTGAACCTATTTATGATACTTTGTACTAGAAATACTGTCACTCATATTCTTAACAACTTAAGAATAGAATTTCTAACAAAATATCAATGGACCTTTTCTATTACACATAAATATATTATGTAAACGGAAAAGTGGAAATGCCTTTTATTAATAAAAACATGTACAAGATACATACTAAATGATATGCTCTAGGGCATACTACTAACAATCTCCCACTAGCACTAGAGCCATTCATTACAATATCTTAGACTCATCTTCTCAAGATGTCGGTCTAGCTGAGTCTGTGACATAAGCTTAGTGAATGGATCAGCTGGATTTTCAGCTGATGCTATTTTCTGTATGGCTATATCGCCTTGTCCAACTATTTCTCTGATAATGTGGTAGCGCCTTTCTATGTGTTTGGATTTCTGGTGAGACCTTGGTTCCTTAGCTCAGATGATCGCTCCATTGTTGTCACGGTGTAGTGAAACTCTCGACTCAATGGAAGGTACTTCTGCAAGTTCTGTCATGAACTTTTTATCCAAAGCGACTTCCTTTGCGACATCGATGCAACAATATACTCACCTCGGTAGTGGAATCTGCGATGCGTGCTCTGTTTGGAATTCTTCCAACCATCGCACCTCCATTACAAATTAACACATACCCGCAGGTAGACTTTCTATCATCGATATCGATTGGAAATCGAATCGTGATAACCATCCAATTGCAAGTCTCCACCTCCATAGATCAAGAATAAATCCTTAGTTCTTCTCAAGTACTTAAGGATATTTTTGACAGCTATCCAGTGTTCCAAACCTGGATTGGATTGATACCTGCTAGTCAAACTAACAGCATATGCGATATCCGGCCTAGTATACAATATTGCATACATTAAACTTCTAATAGCCGAAGCATATAGAATCTTGGCCATTTTATCTCTTTCTTCAGGTGTCTTTGGAGACATCTCTTTAGAAAGGTGGATACCATGTCTCACTGGCAACAATCCTCTCTTGGAATCAAGCATGTTAAACCTCTTTAACACCTTTTTCAAGTATAGACTTTGGGATAAACTAATTATTCTTTTCGCTCTATCTCTATAGATGCAAATCCCAAGAATATAGGTTGCTTCCCCTAAGTCTTTCATGGAGAATGTATTTGACAACCATACCTTTACAGTTGTCAACATACCTGTGTCATTACACATCAACAGTATATCATCCACATATAAGATAAGGAAAGTGATAGCACTGTCACTAACCTTCTTATAGACACATGGCTCATCCTCTTTTTTGATAAAACCAAATGATTTAATGGCTTCATCAAAACGAATGTTCCAACTCCTCGAAACTTGCTTCAACCCATAAATGGATCGCTTTAGCTTGCATACCTTAGAACTATCTTGGAATTCAAAACCCCTAGGTTGTTCCATGAAAATGTTTTCTTCAATGTATCCATTGAGAAAAGCTGTTTTGACATCCATCTGCCAAATCTCATAATCATAGTAATTGCCAAATAGTTAAGTATAAGGAAGAAAAACAGAACACAAGAAGTTAAATGAGTCGGGAGTCACAGCGATGGGTGATCTTCTCGAGAATGACTGCGAGATCAGTCTAAACTCAAATTTCGAACCGTAAAATGTGACGTTGCGGTCCTTAGGACTATTGCGAACACAGTGGAAAAGAGAAAATCACGAAAAAGAGTTGTTAAGTAGGTCAAATAATTAGGTCAGGGATCCGAAAGAAATATCGAATAACTTGCAAATCGGATCGAACCGGCGAGGGGCAATTTGGTCAATTCACCCATAGAGCTGACACCTGACCTAACTGTCTAATAAAATTGGAGAAAAGAAAATTTCGGGACCAAGAATTAAATTAAAGAACTAATAAAAAAATAAATCAAAAAGAAAAAAAAGAAGGAAAAAGTGTTATTACATCACTTGGATGACATCATGGATGATGTCAAAATTAATTTAATTTTTTCCACAAATTTGGACCTAGTCAAAAGCAATTTTAAAGACTTAAAAATACACTAAAAAGAAAAAAAAATCAGATCTCCTTCTCCAAAATTTGTATAACCTGGTATATTTTACTATTCCGGTGATCGGTGTCGGTCCAGACAATTAAGAGAATTAGAACCATGTCTAAGACACCTAGTTAAGCTCTAAACACAAATAATTAGTAATTGCTAAATAGTTAAGTATAAGGAAGAAAAATAGAACACAAGAAGTTAAATGAGCTGGGAGTTACAGCGATAGGTGACCTTCTCGGGAATGACTACGAGATCAGTCTAAACTCAAATTTCGAACTGTAAAATGTGACGCTATGGTCCTTAGGACTATTGCGAACACAGTGAAAAAGAGAAAATCATGAAAAAGAGTTGTTAAGTAGGTCAAATAATTAGGTCAGGGATCCAAAAGAAATATCGAATAACTTGCAAACCGAATCGAACCGGCGAGGGGCAATTTGGTCAATTCACCCATAGAGCTGACACCTGACCTAACTGTCCAATAAAATTAGAGAAAAGAAAATTTTGGGACCAAGAATTAAATTAAAGAACTAATAAAAAAATAAATGAAAAAGAAAAAAAAAAGAAGGAAAAACTGTTATTACATCACTTAGATGACATCATGGATGATGTTAAAATTAATTTAATTTTTCCCATAAATTTGGACCTAGTCAAAAGCAATTTTAAAGACTTAAAAATACACTAAAAAGAAAAAAAAAAAAATCAGATCTCCTTCTCTAAAATTTCAGCCACCCTTCTCTCCCTCACTTTACCATTGAAGAAAACTCCATTAAAGCTTGAAACCAAGCTTCTTCCAACCACCTAACCCCACTTTGTCCCCAAATTCCCCATTAAAACTTGTTAGACCAACTTGAGAAGGTGATTGATCTAGAAAAGGAAGGAGGAAAAATAGAGATTGAAGATTTGAAATTCAAAAAAAGAGGTTAGTCATCAATCACTTAGTTTTTCTTTAAAATTCATGCAAATATGCTTTAATAAACTTAGAAATTGTGTAAAATCAAACAAAAACTATTTTTGAGGGACCAAACATGAAATTCGTCCAGCTAGGGTTAGGGTTTGATATGAATGAGTTTGATGGTTTTGAATGGTTATTTGAAGTGAATTAGGTGTAGAGATCATGAATGTGCACTTTGAATGCATTAAATTGAACTTTATGTGTAGTTAGGGTTTGAGCATTTTGAAGAAATTGGACAAAAATTTTTACTAGTTTTGAAACTTCAATTAAATATTTTTAATTCATACTAAAATGCTCACCACTTCCAAAAAGTAAGAAAATGGTTTTAAAATCCCTTGTATGGTACCTAATGAGTTATCGGTAGGTGAAGTTCGGTAGTTCATTAGGTATTCTATGGGATCATGTTATGCCTTACAGAGGGGTAAGGTGTCACAAGACCACCACTACAAGTGAATCAAAACAACTTTAGGCCCCTAAGAAATTTAAATCCTTCGCTTCCTATGCCATTGAGCGATATTTATCGCTACCTGCGGAGTATAAACCAAATTTTGCCCGTTCCTATGGACCCCATTCAGCCTCCATACCCAAGATGGTATGATGCCAATGCTAAGTGTGATTACCATGCTGGGGCAATTGGTCACTCCATTGATAATTGTTTTAAGTTTCGATGTGTAGTAAATGCTCTCATTCGGAATGGTTGGTTGAAAATTGAAGATGAGGGGACATCTCCGAATGTATCGACTAACCCTTTACCCACTCACGGGGCTGGAAATAGTGGCCAAGTAAATATGGTGGAATTCAAAAGAGGGGAACAGATTGTAAAAATAGAACAGTTGATAGATCATTTTGAAGATTGTTATGGAAAGTCAATCACTATATTATTTCTTTGTATATTCTGTATTCTGTATTCCTATTTAGGATTTCTTATTTAGAATTTTTTCCTAATTAGTAGAACACAATTATAGGAATCAATTGTATATATATACCCATGTACAGATTAATTGAAATTAAGGAGAATCATCTCTTTCTACATGGTATCAGAGCAGGTTATCTATCTAGGGTGACTATTTGTTCTCACCACCCAGCTCAGGAGAGACCTTGGCCGCCAACCGGCCGTTTTGACTCCGATCAACATCGCCGGCGTCACCTCAACCCCCTCATTCTACCACTATGTGCGGTTACCTGATCCAGTATACCATTAAAGGACTTCTGAGGTTTGGCTCTCAGATCCTATTTTGGTATTTGCTTGATTTGTGATTTTGGGTTATTTTGCTGTTGTAAGCACTTTGGATTAGTGTTTCGGTTAGTTTTCTTTGTCTCAACAAATGGCAGAAAATAAGAATGTTATTTCTGATGTGATTCCGGTGATGACTAAGATCACGGAACACAAACTTAATGGTTCGAATTACTTGGAGTGGAGTAAGACTGTTAGGGTCTATTTGCATAGCATTTATAAGGATGATCACCTTACTAAAGATTCACCTACAGATGATACACGACAAACTTGGCTAAGGGAGGATGCTCGGTTGTTTTTGCAGCTTCAGAACTCAATTCACAGTGAGGTAATTAGTTTAATTAATCACTGTTAATTTGTTAAGGAATTGATGGATTACTTAGATTTTCTGTAGTTTGATAAAGGGAATATCTCCCGTATTTATGATATTTGTAAGGCATTCTATCGTGCTGAGAAAGAGGATAAGTCTCTCACGGCTTATTTTATGGATTTTAAACGGGTATATGAGGAACTTAATGTATTGTTACCTTTTAATCCTGATGTGAAAGTTCAGAGCCCAACGAGCAATCGGTCATTATGAGTTTTCTGTGCCTCCTTGAGTATGAGATCGCTAAATCTCGATTCTCTCCGCCTCGAGATTTCCTCTTTACATGAAACGTTCACACGGGACCTTCGTACAGAGAGTACCCAATCTTCACAGCTTGCCAGTAGTGCTCTTATTAGCCGTAATCCAAATAATAGAAGAGGAAGTAAAGGAGGAATTACAGGCAACAGAAGTAATCAGCATATTGGAGAGGCTAGTTCTAATCAAGACTCAAGAGGAGTCATTTATTATTATTGCCATGAGCCAGGCCATACAAAATATAATTGTCTGCAGCTTTAGAGGAAAAATCAGCGATCACAGATGGCAAATATGGCAGCAGAGGATTCTACAGTATCTTCCTCTGAGAAAACTATTTTGGTATCTGCAGAGGATTTTGCATAGTTTTCCCAGTATCAAGCATCTCTAAAGCCTACCAGTTTCCCTGTCACTATGATCGCTGAGTCAGGTAAATCCACTACATGCCTCGTGTCTTCCTCATCTAAATGGGTTATTGATTCTGGTGCGATAGATCACATGACAGGTAATTCTAGTCTTCTATCTACTTTTCAGTCTAATCTCACTTCCTCTACTGTTACTTTAGCTGATGGTTCTACTTCTTGTGTCATGGGTTCTAGAACTGCGAACCCAACTTCATCAATTTCTTTGTCATCTGTTTTGTGTCTACCAAAATTCTCTTTTAATCTACTTTCTGTTTGTAAACTTACTCGTACCTTAAATTGTTCTGTTTCCTTTTTTCTTGACCAGTGTTTGTTTCAGGATCTTACGACGAAGTAGATTATTGGTAGAGGACGTGAGTCAGGTGGTCTCTACATTCTGGAAAATCATGTACAGCGGTTGCTTGTTTGCTTCAGTACCTTAACACCTCTTGAAGCTCATTGGAGATTGGGTCATCCTTCTTTGTCAACCATGAAAAAGCTATGTTCTCAGTTTCAGTCTTTATCAGTACTAGAATGTGAGTCGTGTCAGTTTGCAAAACATCATCGTTTGCCTTCTGTGTCTAGAGTCAATAAGCGGGCTTCATCCCCTTTTGAGTAAGTTCATTCTGATATTTGGGGTCCTTGTTCTGTTACTTCTAAAACTGGATTTCATTATTTTGTTGCTTTTGTTGATGATTACTCTCGTGTTACCTGGTTATATTTAATGAAGAATCGTTCTGAGTTGTTTTCTATCTTTTGTGCATTTTGTAATGAAATCAAAACTCAATTTAATATTTCTGTGCGCATATTAAGAAGTGACAATGCCAAAGAATACTTTTCAGCAGAATTTCAGTCTTATATGACACAAAATGGCATTCTTCATCAGTCTTCCTGTGTGGATACCCCATCCCAAAATAACGTAGCTGAAAGAAAAAATTGGCATCTTCTTGAGGCAACTCGTGCTCTTCTTTTTCAGATGAAAGTTCCTAAACACTTTTGGGTGGATGCAGTTTCTACGGCATATTTTTTGATCAATCGTATGCCGCCTTCTGTCCTTAATGGGGATATTCCTTATATTGCTTTATTTCCTACAAAATCTTTATTCCCTGTTGAACCCCGTATTTTTGGTTGTACCTATTTTGTGCGTGATATTCGTCCACCGGTTACTAAATTGGATCCAAAGTCTCTAAAATGTGTCTTCCTTGGGTACTTCCGGCTGCAAAAAGGGTACCGCTATTTCTCTCCTACTTTTAATCATTATCATGTTTCTGCAGATGTCATATTTTTTGAGTCCACTCCATTTTTTCCTCAATCATCTGTGTATGAGAGTCAGGGGGAGGAGGATGATCTCTTAATATATACTGTCCAACCAATGTCTAGTCCTCTCTAACAGCCTGTTCCTTCTGTCTCTAGACCTACTCGACCTCCCGTTGTTCATGTTTATTCCAGGAGATTGGAGATTCCTGACTCAGATCCTCTACCAGCTACTTCGTTGGGAGATCCTGTACCTCATACTGATCATGATTCTGATCTAAACTTACCCATTGCTTTTCGTAAAGGTAAACGTTCATGTACTTACCCTATCTCTTCTTTTGTTTCTTATAATCAATTGTCTTCTTGTTCTCGGTGTTTTGTTACTTTTTTAGACTCTGTTCCTATCCCTAATCATCATTGGTGAGGCATCATCTCATCTGGTGTGTCTTTGCTATGAAAGAGGAAATGAAGGCTTTAGATGCTAATGGTACACAGGAACTATTGCCTTTGCCCACTGGTAAGAAAGCTATTGGTTGCAAATGAGTATTTACAGTAAAGGTAAATCCTGATGGTTCTGTGGTTAGGTTAAAAGCACGCCTTGTAGTAAAAGGATATGCTCAGACATATGGGGTTGATTACTCTGACACTTTTTCTCCTATAGCTAAACTTACTTCTGTTCGCTTGTTTATCTCTTTAGCAGCTACATATGATTGGCCCCTGTACCAATTAGATATCAAGAATGCTTTCCTTCATGGTGATCTTCAGGAGGAGGCGTATATGGAGCAACCACCTGGGTTTATTGCTCAGGGGGAGTTGAGTAAAGTTTGTAGGCTTCGGAAGTCTCTTTATGGCTTGAAACAAAGTCCTAGGGCCTGGTTTGGGAGATTCACTGAAGCAGTACAGGAATTTGGTATGTAAAAGAGTAAGTGTGATCACTCAGTATTTTATAGGCAATCTGAGACTGGTCTAATTCTCTTGGTAGTCTATGTGGATGACATTGTCATCACTGGGAGTGACTCTGCAGATATTTCATCTCTTAAAACCTTTCTCCAAACCCAGTTTTGGACCAAAGACTTGGGATTGTTAAAGTATTTCTTGGGTATTGAAGTTATGAGAAGTATTAAGGGTATTTTCTTGTCTAAAAGAAAATATGTCCTCGATTTATTAACAGAGACAGGAAAATTAGGTGTTAAGCCTTGTAGTGCACCAATGACTCCAAATTTACAACTGTTAGCAGGGGATAGTGAGTTGTTTGAAGATCCAGAGAGATACAGGAGATTGGTAGGAAAATTGAACTACCTTACAGTCCAAATCTGAAATTGCTTATGCCGTTAGTGTGGTAAGTCTGTTTATGTCTTCCCCAACTGTTGCTCATTGGGAAGCCTTGGGACAAATCTTGTGTTATCTGAAGGGCGCTCCAGGAAGAGGTTTATTATATGGTAATCATGGGCATTTGAATGTTGAATGTTTTTCAGATGCTGACTGGGCTGGATCTAAGGTTGATAGGAGGTCAACTACTGGATATTGCGTTTTTGTTGGAGAAAATTTGGTATCTTGGAGAAACAAGAAGCAGAGTGTAGTTTCTCGATCTAGTGCTAAATCCGAATACGGAGCCATGGCACAATTAGTATGTGAGGTAATGTGGATACTTCAATTACTAGATGAGACAAGTTTTAAGACTTGCCTACCTACGAAATTGTGGTGTGATAATCAAGCTGCTCTCCATATTGCTTCTAATCCGATGTTTCATGAGTGAACCAAATATATTGAGATTGATTGTCACTTTGTTCATGAAAAGATTCAACAACAGATCATCTCAACAGGACACATCAAAACTGGAGAGCAGTTAGGAGATATTTTCACAAAAGCTCTGAATGGAGCTAGGATTGACTACATTTGTAACAAGTTGGGCATGATTAACATCTATGCTCTAACTTGAGGGGGAGTGTTATGGAAAGTCAATCACTATATTATTTCTTTGTATATTCTGTATTCTGTATTCCTATTTAGGATTTCTTATTTAGGATTTCTTCCTAATTAGTAGAACACAATTATAGGAATCAATTGTATATATATTCCCATGTACAGATTAATTGAAATTAAGGAGAATCATCTCTTTCTACAAAGATATTCTAGAATTGGCAATAAGGGAAGGGTATGTAACCCCAGTAGCACTAAACGTGGATGAAAAGTTTGTTGGGAATTAGCTAGAATTGAGTTGTAGCTTTCATAAGGGAGCTCGAGGTCATGACATCAGTAGTTGTAATTGGTTTAAAGAGGAGGTCTTGAGACTTCTAGATTTTAAAATTCTGAGGAGTCAAAAAGGAAGTTTGGAAAGAGAATAGGAAGTAAATGCTAATGAGTCAACTAAACCCACTTCGGGATTAGTTAGTGGCCCCAAAATCTCATTCACCGTTCCCATCATGTCATCACCTCAAGTAGTTATCAGAGCTCCTACTCAACTCCCTGTCACTAACATTCATGTTGTACCTTGGAATTACAATTACCAGATATTTACCCAGTCTGCTATGGTTAGCACTCCCTTTCCACCTTTGAGTAATCCCACTTTTGCCTCACTTGTTGTGTCATCTAGCCTGCGTTCAAATACATCTCCAAGCCTCAAAATAATTTACACTGGGCCATCTTATCTTGACAGTCACTTAAGCTTACCCAATAACCAAATTGAGCCTAAGATTGAGTTTCAATCTCCTTACCCTCAAGGTAGTTCAGTTGCTGAAGAAAGAGAAATAGAGTATATCACTAGAAGTGGAAGATGTCATGGCTCAGAAGAGGCTGAAAGGGCCAAGAAAGGGAAAGCAAAGGTAGGAGAATCAACTGAGATTACAGAAGAAGTGCCCAAAGAAAAGGAAGAGGGGGAGGCAAGTGAAAAGAAAGAAGAAGGGGAATTGTTGCTACAAATGATGAAACAAAGTGATTATAGTGTGGTTGACTAGCTGAAAAAAACACTAGCCTGAATTTCACTTTTAACCTTGATTATGAGTTCAGAAATGCATCGACAAGCACTACAGAGGGCGTTAGATCAGGCTTACATTATTCCTGATATTTCTCCAGAAAAGTTTGAGAAAATTGTGGGGCAAATTTAAGCTTCAAATTTTGTGACTTTCTACGATGATGAAATTGACCCAGCTAGGTTAAAGCACACTAAGGCTTTACATATCATCGTAAAATGTAAGGGATGCATGGTAGCCAAAGTTTTGGTTGATAATGGATCTGCTCTTAATGTATTGCTAAGTGCCATTTTGGCTAAACTTCCTGTTGAACCTTCTCTGATGCATTCAAGCAATATGGTAGTTAGAGCCTTTGATGGGACCAAAAGAGGTGTGTTAGGGGACATTGACCTGCCATTACAAGTTGGGGTTGTACCTTTAATGTCATTTTTCAAGTAATGGATATTGAGCCTACCTATACGATGTTGCTGGGTGGACCGTGGATACATTCGGCTAATGCTGTACCTTCCTCCTTGCATTAAAGAATGAAGTATGTTACAAATGGAAAACTAGTGACAGTCAAGGGGGAAGAAGCAATGCTGGTTACTAAACCTCAATCGATCCCTTATATAGAAACAACTGAGCAAGCGCTTGAAAGTTCTTTTCAAGCACTAGAATCAGCAGGTATACCTAGGCATACTCTGGAGGCATCCAACATGGTGGCAAAGGTGATGTTAAAGAGTGGATATCAAAAGGGAAAAGGCTTGGGCATTAGGCTTCAAGGGATAGCAAAACCTATTACTATGACTAAGAGAGAAGGGCGTTTTGGGTTAGGGTATAGTGAAAATGGTTTGTTTGATAAGAAGCCCTAGATGAAGCATTTTCTGAGAGATTGGCGCTTTAACCAATTTTATGATGAGAAGATGGTTATCCCTCACATTCAAGAGACTTTCCTCTCAGCCACTCAACTTGCTCATCCACTCCCAGTCATTTGGGATATCACTAAAGAGATTGAGGGGTCTTTGTCAAAATTATCCATTAATGTCCTTGAGCCAAGTTAGAGCTATGATTTGTTGATTGTGCCTATGCAAAAAGGCGAGCAGCTGAATAATTGGGAAGAAGAGGATGCTCCAGCATTATTTTTAAAGTAATATATTTAATGTTACCAACCCCTTGATTACTTAGTCCATGGTATTGAGTGGGTCTTATATAAATGGACCTTATTTTATGATTTTGCATTAATAAAAACAATACATCTTTCAAATCTTGTTTCCTTTGTTTCATTCTTCTTTCCAAGCCAACAATTGACTTCTCCTTTTTCATTATTTTCCAGGCCCAATAGTAAAAGTAATAATTCAATCAATATGGATATTTCACAGATTAACTTTGATTGCCATGGAGGACAACAGTGTTGATGGGGAAGAAGAGTGTACACCTCTAAAAGAAATAGTTAAGCAACTAGAAATAAATGAGCCCAGTCTAATACCTTGTGGTGACGGAATGAACACGTTGAATTTGGGAACAAAAGAGGATAAAAAGGAGTTGAAAGTCATAGATAATGAGGAGATGAATGAAATGGTTTCATTGCTCAAAGAGTTCCTAGATGTATTTTCCTGGACTTATGATGACATGCCAGGAGTTGATCCGCGCATTGTAACCCACAAAGTCCCTCTGGCACCAGGGACGATACCTGTGAAGCAAAAACTTAGAAGAATGCATCCGGACATATTGATAAAGGTTAGGGAAGAAATCAAAAAGCAATATGAGGCTGGGTTTCTAAAAGTGGTAAAATATCCTGAATGGGTAGCTAATGTGGTTCCAGTAATGAAGAAAAATGGTAAAGTAAGGGTATGTGTGGATTATAGAGATCTCAATAAAGTTAGCTTAAAGGATGATTTTTCTCTCCCACATATCGATGTACTAGTTGACAATGCCGTAGGTTTGGGCAGGTGTTCTTGTATTAATGCAGCCTCTGGTTACAATCAGATTCTAATGGATGAGCTAGACAAGGAAAAGACGGTTTTCATCACCCAGTGGAGAGTTTTCTGCTTTAGAGTCATGCCATTTGGGCTCAAGAATGCTGGCGCAACATATCAGCGTGCTATGGCTACTTTGTTTCACGATTTGATGCACAAAGAAGTTAAAGTTTATATGGATGATATGATTATTAAATCAAGAGGGGCAGAAAGCCATGTGGCAGTGTTGCGAAAAGTGTTCGAAAGATTGAGGAAATACAGACTGAAATTGAATCCTACAAAATGTGTCTTTGGGGCAAAATCAGGAAAATTGTTAGGATTCATTGTTAATGAGAAGGGAATTGAAATTAATCCTGATAAGGTCAAAGCTATCCAGGAGATGCCACCACCACAGACTGAAAAGGAAGTTCGAAGCTTTCTAGGGAAACTGAATTACATTTCCTGATTCATTTCTAATCTCACATCCAAAGCTGAACTAATTTTCAAGTTATTGAGAAAAAACAACTCTGTTACTTGGAACGATGATTACCAAGAGGCATTTGAGAAGATTAAGAATTACTTATCAAATCCACCCATTCTGGTCCCACTTATTCCAGGCATACCATTAATCTTGTACATGGCAGTTCTTCAGGTCTCAATGGGATGTGTTTTGGGGCAACTTGATGATTCTGGCAAGAAAGAAAGGGCTATTTACTATCTGAGCAAAAAGTTCAATGATTGTGAAGCTCGATATTCATTTGTTGAAAGAACTTGTTGTGCACTAGCATGGACTGCTAATCGCCTCAAGCATTATATGTTAAATTACAAGACCTGGCTCATTTCCATAATGGATCCAATCAAGTATGTGTTTGAAAGTCCATATCTACTAGGGAGAATAGCCAAATGGCAAGTCATACTATCCCAATATGATATCGTCTATATGACCAGAAAGGTTGTAAAGGGAAGTATTATAGCAGATCTCTTAGCAAAAAATCCAATTGAGGAATATGAAGCTTTGGATTTTGAATTCCCGGATGAGTATGTAAATACAGTGGAGGAAGAAATGGGAGAGCAGAGTGACGTCTGGCAAATGTATTTTGATGGAGCAGTCAATTTATCAGGTAGTGGAATCGGATCAGTCTTGGTATCTCCTGATGGAAAACATTTCCCAATTGCAGTAAAGTTAAAATTTGAATGTACAAATAATGTCGCTGAATATGAAGCTTGTGTGAGTGGTTTACAAGCAGCCATTGAAATGAAAATCAAGAAGTTAGAAGTATATGGTGACTCAGCTTTAATAATTTATCAAGTGAAAGGGGAATGGCAGACTCGAGATCCGAAGTTGATTCCATACCAGAAATATCTCATTGAATTAATTAAGAAATTTGATGAGATTACTTTTACTCATTTAAGTCGTGACAAGAATCAGTTCGCCAATGCTCTAGCAACACTAGCTGTCATGGCACAAATTGAGGAAGGTAAAGGAGTACATATTCTTCTTATAAAGGCCAGATATAACCCTACTTATTGCTTAATGATCGAAGAAGAAGTGGATGGGAAGCCCTAGTATTATGATATTCAACAATATATCAAGACAAGGGAATATCCACAAGAAGCAAGCAAAAATGACAAGAGAATGATCAGAAGAATGTCTTTAGGATATTTCCCTAGCGGGGAAATCCTGTACAAAAGGAATTTTGATGGGGAATTGTTACGCTGTGTTGATGCAAATGAAGCTAAGAAGATTTTGTTTGAAACGCATGAGGGGAATTGTGCAACACACGCTAATGGACACATGGTGGCTAGACAGATTCTTCGTCGAGGTTATTTTTGGCTTACTTTGGAAAAGGATTGTATTGAGTATTTTCAAAGATGTCATAAGTGCCAGATTTATGCTAATAAAATAAATGCTCCTCCTCATTAGCTCTTCAATTTAGTAGCCCCGTGGCCCTTTACAATGTGAGGCATGGATGTTATTGGTCCAATCACTCCAAAAGCATCAAATGGGCATTGGTCTATTCTTGTTGCCATCGATTACTTTACTAAATGGGTTGAAGCAGAATCATATGCCAGTGTTACTCAGAATGCAGTAGTGAAATTTCTTAAACAAAACATTATTTGTAAATATGGTCTTCCTGACAAGCTTATAACTGACAATGCAAAAAACTTGAATGGCTAAAAAGTCAAAGAGTTGTGTGATCAGTATAAAATTCATCATCTCAATTCATCACCATACCAGCCACAGTTGAATGGGGCAGTAGAAGCCGCGAATAAGAATCTTAAGAAGATAATTGAGAAAATGACAATCACGTATAGGGATTGACATGAAGTGCTCCCATTTGCTCTACATGCATACCGGACTACGGTGAGAACTTCTACTGGGGCAACTCCATACTCACTAGTATATGTAATTAAAGCAGTCTTGCCAATAGAGGTAGAGATACCTTCATTGTGGATTTTGGCAGAAGCAGAATTAGATGACATGGAGTGGGTTCAAATGTGGTTGGATCAACTCAACTTGATTGATGAAAAATGGTTGGCTGCTCTGTGTCATGGTCAATTGTACCAAAGTCGAATGGCTCGAGCATTTGATAAGAAAGTCCGTGCTCAAGAGTTTCAACCTGGAGACATTGTTTTGAAGAAAATTTTGTTGAATCAAAGTGATTTGAGAGGAAAATGGACACCGGCTTATGAAGGTCCTTATATAGTCAAGAAATCATTTTCGGGAGGAGCTCTAATATTGACACACATGGATGGAAAGGAGTTGCCAAACCCAGTAAACTCAGATGTGATGAAGAGGTATTTTGCCTAAAAAAAAAAAGGTTGTAAGGATGAAAACCTGAAAGGGCGTCCTTGGCAAAATAAGTGAAAGAGGGTGAAAACTCGAAATGGCACTCTTTGCAAAATGAGAGAGGGGCAAAAACCTGAAAAGGCATCCTATAAAAGGAGAGAAAAATAAAAAAAAAAAGAAAAAGAAAAACATACGAGAATGAAAACCCGAAAGAGCATCTTCGAAACTTTGGAGGAATAAGGGAGATTAATACGACAGTTGAAATGTTAGGGTTTTCCAAATCTAGAGATTTAAGCACTAAGGTACTTTTCAGAAGAATTGAATTACTAAAGAGATAGGGCTGCTGGCATTCATGGCAAGAAGAGGTTTTAAAAGTTAATATGTTGAATTCCAAAGATTGTCTACCACTTCCTGTTTAAAGTCATAAATCATATTCTTGCTCCTAATCCTTGTACAAGTCTATCCAATGTGAATAAAGTAACACTTTTGCCATCATTTTTTTCTTTAGCTATCATATTTTCTCATGAAAATTGTATTGTTCTTCTTACTAATGCTTGATCATAAAATAAGAGATTACAAATTCGGGTGACATTATGTATCTTGCTTTTTGAATAGTGTTGGAAAGATTTCCTGATAACTTGAACACGTGGATACAAAGGACAAGTCGATTTCTCTGATGTCTTAAACATGTAGATATAAGGGCAAGAGGCCAAGCTCGACTGGAGTAGCAGTTGATAGAGAAAGTTTCCCAAGCTCTAGCACCAAAAAAAAAAAAAAAAAAAAACTCAAGGATGAAAATCCAAAAGGGCGTCCTTGGCAAAGTGAGGGAAAGAGAGTGAAAACCTGAAAGGGCGCTCTCTGCAAAATGAACGAAAGATGAAGACTTGAAAAAAGAGAGTAAAAGGAAAAGAAAAGCTTGAAGGGGGGAATCCGAAAAGGGTGCTCACGACAAATGCTTAAAAAGTATACAAGTCCTTCAGGTTCTATTGGGATTGACTCTTTGTGTCTGTTTTGGCTTCAAGCTTAATGTCCAATAAGCTCTTGCAAGTAAAAAGATCCTTTACTAGAGTTTCTTTAAGATCTTATACTATTTTGTAGGCCTTAAATCAAGACTATATTTAATTATTCAGGTTTTTCTTGAGTGCGCAGATACCTTAACGAATTTAGGAGGCAACTTATTCAAAAATTACAGGTAATTAAATTTTTTCTTTTTTCAATTCCTGCATTTAAATTTCTATCAGGCTATGTTGCCCTTCTAATTTTCATATTGCTTTTAAATTTCTGTTGAGCTATGTCGCTCTTTCAACTCCTGCATTTAATTTTTTGTCAGGCTACGTTGCCCTTTAAATTTTTATATTGCTTTTAAATTTCTATTGAGCTATGTCGCTCTTTCAATTCCTGCGTTTAAATTTCTATCGAGCTATGTCGCCCTTCAAATTTTCATATTGCTTTTAAATTTCTGTTAAGATATGTCGCTCTTTCAATTCCTGCGTTTAAATTTCTGTCGGGCTACGTCGCCCTTCAAATTTTCATATTTCTTTTAAATTTCTGTTGAGCTATGTCGCTCTTTCAATTCTTGCGTTTAAATTTCTATCGGGCTACGTCTCCCTTCAAATTTTTATATTGCTTTTAAATTTCTGTTGAGCTATGTTGCTCTTTCAATTCCTGCTTTTAAATTTCTGTCGAGCTATGCCGCCCTTCAAATTTTCATATTGTTTTTAAATTTCTATTTCTATTGAGCTATGTTGCTCTTCTAATTCTTGTTTTTTAAAATTTGTGATAAGCTATGTCACTCTTTAAATTTTCTGTTTTCCAATTTTGCTGACCCATGTTGTTCTTGAAATTTTCACTTTTAAATATCTGTTGAGCTATGTTGCTCTTTAAATTTCCTACATTTAAGTTTCTGTTAAGCTCAAGTTGTTCATTTATTTCTTCCTTTTCGTCCAAAATATGAGACTATACCTTCTTATGTCTTCTGTTCTGAGAAAATTAGAAAATTCTTTTACTTTTTGGACTTTAGTGTCCATAACCTTGCATCGTACTTTAAATTTCTCTTACCTAGCTTGTTTCTTCTCCATTTTAAATTCTTTTTTTTTTTGTTTTTTCTTTGTCTTTTAATTTGATTATTTTGCCTTTTGATTTCGCCCGTCCAAAATATACGTCTTTTTGTCTTCACATGTTTCCTGTCTTGAGGAAACTAGAAATTACTTTTCTTCTTTCCTCTAACAGAAAACATGTAAAGAGGGGCAGCTGTAAATATTATATTTTGTCCAGATTGGAAATAAATTTTTTTTAAATAAAAATAAAATAAAATAGGAAAGTGAAGAAGAAAAAGAAATATTCTATTAGGTTTTAATTTGTCGCCATTAAATTTTAGTTATATATATGCATATATATATTTTTTTGGAAGAAATAAAAGAAAATAAATTCAATTAATGAGGAATTAATTTTATTAAATTTCCTAAACTTTTTATCTACCTGTACAAGGAAACTCTTCCCTTTCCCTTTGATTGCTCTCTTGAAAACAACCCAGTTTCATGTGAAAAGAGGAACCTTTCCACTTCCTTTGTAACACCCCTATTTGTATAGCTTGGTATATTTCACTATTCCGGTTACCGGTTTCGGTCCTGATAATTTAGGGGATTAGAACCACACTTAAGACAACTAGATAAGCACTGAACACAATTAATTAGTAATTGTCAATTAGTTAAGTATAAATAAGAAAAACTGAACACAAGAAGTTAAATGAGCCGAGAGTCACAGCGATGGGTGATATTCTCGGGAAGGACTGCGAGGTCGATTTAAACTCAAATTTCGAACAATAAAATGTGACGCCGCGGTCCTTAGGACTATTATGAACACAGTGGAAAAGAGAAAATCATAAAAAAAAATTGTTAAGCCAGTCAAATAATTAGGTCAGGGATCCAGAAGAAATATTGAATTATTTGCAAACCGGGACGAACTGACGAGGGGCAATTTGGTCAATTGACCCCTAGAGCTGACTCTTGACCTAACTGTCAAATAAAATCGAAAAAAAGAAAATTTCAAAATCGAGAATTAAATTAAAGAAATAAAAAAAAATAAATAGAAAAAAAAAGAGAAAGAGGAAAAGTGAAAAGTGATGACATCATGCATGATGCAATAAACATTATAATTAACAAATTTATTTAAGATAATTTTTGGTCTTCCATAAGGTTAAAAAAACATAAAAGAAAGAAAAAAAAAAAAACAAAAAGTATCATCTTCTTCTTTAAAACCGTGACCCATCTCTCTCTCAACCCTCCCTTTCCAAATACCTCCATTGAAGCTCTTTTGTGAGCTTCAAAACAACAAATCCCACCATAGAAAAATTACCTACCATGATTAAACTTTGTTTTGACAACTAGAAGAGGAGATTGAAGAAGAAAGAAAGAAGAAAGGAAGAGGTTTGAAGGGAAAGAAAATTCTGCATTCAAGGTTAGTAGCTAAACATCAAACTTTTAGTTTAATTATTGTATTTATAGCTTAATGAACTTAGAAATATGCTTAAAATGAAATGAAAATAAGTGTTGGAGGACTAGGTATGGATTTCGACGAGCTAGGGTTTGGTTGGGGAATGTATGAATTTGGTTGAATTAAATATGTTAGTAAGCTTGTATGAGTGGTGAAGTGATGTTGGTATGCTTGAAATCAATTAAATGTAACAATTTGGTGAATTAGGGTTTGGACCTAGGGTTTTGAAAGACAAAAATTGGAGAAATGGTCAAATGGTGTGTTTGACCTTGGTTGAGCTAAAAAATGGTCATATGTGACCAATTGAGGTATGTTGGAAGTGTTAGAATTAAGTTTAAATTCGGATTGCTTAGGGACATGCTGCAGGCAGCAGGACCAAGGTCCCTTTCAAGGACCAAAACTGAAAATTTATCAATCCAATTGGTGTGAGGCCAATTGGGAATGAAACTAGACACAAAATGACACATTTTTCATTTAGGAATCATGCCTAAAAGTGACTAAAACCTAGTGAACAAATTGACCAAATCCGGATTAGGCAATCTGACCTGTACAAAAATGACCAAATAAACAGTGTTTGTTCATTTGGCCATAACTTGGGCTAGGCAGATCTAAATGACCTGAAAGTTTACCGGTGGAAAGCTGAGATATAGACCTAAAACTTTCATGAAGAACACAAATCCAAATTTTTCCCTTAACCAAGTCATTTAGTCACCCAAATTTGGTGACCTAAAACTGTCAGAACCCAGAATTTGCCCAGAAATCTGGGTTAGGCCAATCCGGCAGCCATGATTCAAATAGCTATAACTTGAGCTATAAAACCCCAATTGGAGTGATTCAAAAAGGAGAATAAAGTTAAGACAATAAGGAACAATTTATATGAAGAAAACTTAGCCAAATTCTAATAGCAAAATGATCAATAAAACAGTGCAACATAAGACACTAAAACTGAAAATTTACAAATTTGCCTAAAAGACTTAGAATTTGAGTAAACAACCAAAACCAACAAATTTAGTAACCAAAATGTGGTATGAGGGTGAAGTTGGAATTCTCATACCTATTAAGCCTTAGAAAGTCAACAAATTGACTTGAATAGTATCATGAATAGTAACCCCGAAATTCAAAATTTAAAGAATGCCAAGTTTAGCATATTAAAGCTAGGTATAAGTGAATTTGAATTTATTTTTGGATTTATAATGAGTTATGATACTGAAACACTGTGAAACTGTGTGTTTCAGTGGAAAAGAATGCCGGAAAAGAACCCGAGGGATCGAGTCAAGGCCAGAGGCGACTTGCTTAAGGTTTGTGCACAACATCAATATGCTTTAAAATTCACTTACAAAGTGCATGAAATGTGTATTATGCTTTTGCTTTGAATTGTTGAAAGTTTATTTATGTATGTTTGAAATGACAATAAATGTTTAGTAAATTGTTAAGATAAGTTTTGAAACCACAGTGTCATGACTATATATTTGAACACCTCAATAGCATGACTAGTGGGGGAAATTAGTTTCGAATTTTGATTCCTTCTCTGGCTGAAGTGTTAAGGAGCTACCTACTTTGAAGTTATCGGGTATATTTTATACCCTGAATGTAAAAATTATTTTAATATATGTAAATGTATGTAACTGTATGGACATGTAAAATTGGTTATGAGCAGTTGTATAAAGTTGTATAAAGTTTGTAATAAATTTTGGTTTGGATTTCTCTTAATTTAAATTTTTGTAATGATGTATATAAATTATTTTATCTTTAATGAAATATGAATGGAAGTATTTTGTTTTAATTTGAATGAAATTAATTGGTAGTATTTTGATGATTGTTGAATTTTGGAAATTGAGAAATGATATTGAAATTGGTTGGGATGGTTGTGAAATTGATGAAGTTGTTGAGATAAATCTTTGTAAGTGCTTTTTACAGGTATTTGAAGAACTATTTTCTCAAAATACAGACGACACTCTGCCGAAATTTTTATAAAATTTGAAAAAAAATAAAATGGGACAAAAATCTTAACTAGTTTCAAACTCTAATTAAATGTTTTGATACCTATTAGAAAATGCTCACCACTTATAAAAAGTAAGAAAATTGTTTTAAAATCCCTTGTAGGGTACTTAATGAGTTATCGGTAGATGAAGTTCGGTAGTTAATTAAGTATTCTACAGGATCATGTTATGCCTTACAGAGGGGTAAGGTGTGACATCCTTTGACTCTCTCGAAAAGACACAAGCCTCTCTTTAAAAGGGGAAAACAAATCCTCTCCTAGGGACTCTGGATAGCAACGTCATTAGTTTTCCTAGAAGGGGACTATTAATAGCAACATCATTAGCTTTCCTAGAAGGGGACTCATCTTCTTTCCTCTCAAAAGGAAAAATGTTATCCCCTCCAAGATTTGATTCTCGCATCAGCTTTCTTCTGTCCAATTCTCAGTTTTGCTTCAAGGATTAAGGTCTCTTTCTTGATCTCAAACAACTCTGTTAGATTAATTTTCATTCAATCTTAATGGGTTTTGTTAAAATAAATAAATTTATGGCTTTGATAAGATGATGTTTGAAATTTGTAGATTTAAAATTCAGGTTATTTTGAGTTGTTGAGTTGATTTCTTTTTGCTTTGATAGTGATTGAGAATAGGAAACTTTGATTGTTATTTGTTGGTAACCAGTTATTTGTTGGTAACCAATTATAATGCTTAGTACATTGAAAATGTACTCTGTTAGATGATCTATTGATATATGAATTGACTGTTCAGTTTTCTATATATTTAAAAATTATCTATCATGTTGAAATGAGATGTAGGTGTTTGGATTATTTACAATTTACAGAGTGTGGAAAACTTGTTAATTCATTTTAAATCTCATCAATTAATTTTTATTTATTTATTTTATTTTTTTTATTTTTATTTTTTTTTCTTTTCTTTTTTGTTGAGTCTAAATATAAGGCCTTCAAGTGGTATTATGTTAGTAGGGAGTAGTTGGACATTTTTTTAAGAATTGGTTTTTAACATTGGGTTATGGTTTGGATAGATAATTTTTTTAAAAAAATAGTGACAGTTCCATTGTAAATACTGAAAATAAATATTAAATAAATGAAATTAAAATTAATTAAAATTTTGAATTTACTAATATTTTCATCATAAATCTTGAAAAATAAAGTAAATAAACAAATTAAATTAAAGTAAAATTTAAATATCGGAGGTCTAATGATAATTTCATCTTAGACCCTGTTTGTCACGAATGTGAGATTAATTATTCTAGGTCTATTGATAATTGCATCATAAACTTTGTAATTAAAAAATATTAATTAAAAGATTGGTTGGAATTTATTGATAATTTGATCATGAATACTAAAAACCAAAAAAATAAATAAATTGAAAATGAGTAAATTGGATTAAAGGAACAAGATCTTCGGTCTAATGATAATTATATCTTAAACCTCACAAAATCATATTAATTTGTTAGACTTATTGATAATTTTATCATAAATTCTAAAGATAAAAATCTAAATTAAAGCTTTAGGGTTAATGGTAATTTCACTTTAAATCCTATTTAAAATAAAATTTTATAATTAATGTTTTAGGTTTAATGGTAATGTTACCCTAAACCTATTAAAATGAAATAATTAATCTAAATTGTGGGTTTTAATGGAAAATTCTTCTTAAGCCCTATTAAAGTCCAATGGAAATGAATTAGTTAAATCTTTAGGTTTATTGATAATTTCATCATAGACCTTAATTAGTATTTGATGGTAATTTCACCTTAAACATATTTTAAAAAAGAAATCAATCGTTAATTAAAATTTGTTGGCTTGGTTGATAGTTTCATCACCTAAATATAAGATATAATCTTGAACCCCATAACAATGCACTAAAATACAAAATTAAAAATAATTGGAGGTTTAATGATAGTTTCATCTTAGACCTTATTAATTACAAAATTAGAATTAAATATTTTAGGTCTAATGATAATTGTATCTTAGACCTCATGATTTTAAAATCTAAGGGTGTTAGAATTTAATGATAATTTCATTTTAAATCCTACGAATTTAAAAATGAAGCATATAAAATCTTTTAGGGTTTAGTGATAACTTTATCTTAAATCCTATAAGTCAAATAGTTAAGGTTTTTTTAGAGTTTAATGATAATTTCATCTTAAATCCCACTAAAATGAAATAAAATGAAAATTTTGGGTTCGATGATAATTGCATCTTGAACCTAAAATTAATAAGTAATAGTTTGTTGGGTGTGATGATAATACCCAATAAATCAAAATAATCAAAAGTAGCGATGGATGTAATAGATAACATTATTCTTCTGATATGAATTATTTGGCTGATTGAGAGCTGCAAATCGAAAGGAAATTTGACTTTGAGGGCATCTTGTTAAATCTCTCGGTCAACTTGTAAGTAACATACGTGTTCAATTCATAAATTGCATTTCATAAATAATTAGGCGCACCACACACATAACACCCTCAGTTATTTGGACACTAATGATGGGATCAATAATGGAGAGTTGAAAGTTTTCACAATCTATTGGAATCCCTAGAAACTAAATAGCACCTTTCCCAGTATTAAAGTTTTAATCAAGGAAAGGGAGGAAATTAATAAAATGTTAAGTAGGCATCATTTGTATCACATCTATGTTTGACTCCTTTTAACAATATTTGTATTTAATAGAATAACTGAAACTTTTTAAAATAAAACTAAAATTCAATTTCTTAAAAATAATTGGCTTCTATTTTTTTTAATAATGTGATTTAAAAAATAAATAAAAATAAAAATCTTAAAACCAAAAATCTATTTTAAAATCCATTTTCAATTTCAAACATATTTTAATTTTCAAGTTAATCTAATTTCCAAAAATTTTAATTTATAAGTCAATTTTTTTAAGATAATTTCATTTTAGGCAAGATTTTATTTCAATAAATTTAATTTTTAAAGCCCAATTTAATTTTTCAAATGGAATTTAATTTTCAAACCAAATTTAATTTTCAAATAAAATTTTATTAGATTATTCGTCAAATTTAGAAGCCTCTTTAAAATAAAAATTTTTCAAAAAAAAAAAAATAAAACAAAGATCAAATGGAGTCAAAATTCACTTTTAGGGTCGCTTCACTTACTTGTATATTTGACTTACCCTAATAGTGAGATATTTAAGCGTTTCTACATTTATATTTCCAATCAAATGCAAGGAACTAATATTATAAATTAAGCTCTATTTCAAATTATTGACATTAATTTATTTGAGCACATTCTTAAATCCATCTACCCTTTTGGGACAATGTGGGATGCTTAACACATTCCCCACACATATAAGGACCCCGAACCTTGAATCTCTGGAATAGAAGTGGATCATTTTCTTTAAAACAAAAAATTTGAAAATATAATAAAAGGTTTTCTCTATTTTTTCCTCAAAAATTAGAGTGGCGACTCCTCACCTTTTCACTTCGGTGTGAATTACTTGGCAACCTCAAAATACGTTGCGACACTTAGCAAGTTATTGCAATTTATTTCATCTCATATGCCAAATCATATTAGGAACCTTTCTCAAGGTCCAGGTTTAGTATCTTAGATTCACCTAGCAATTTGGCCAAAATGTGGCCCCTATTTGGCTACACTTCCTTCATGGAAGTTGTTCCTCTATGTATTGTCTTTGTTTTTCCTTTTGAATTATGTCATTTGAAGTTTTAGAACTCAAGTTATGGTCAAATAACCATAACTGGTTCATTTCCTAATTCTGATTCCTTCAATAGGCAGATTTTAGAGTTACACTTTACCTAATTAATTGAATATGTTACAGCCACAATTAGGCCTAGTGTTTTTCATAGAAATTGTTACCCTATGTCTTATGGTCACTCAGAAATTTAAATTACAATTTTCCAAGTTTTGTAGAATTAATTATAGCCAAATCACTGGCCTGAACTCGTGTGCCCTATTCTACCAGGATTCATGTTCAGGTCAGAAGTTTTGACTCCTATTTTAGGGTTCTTATGTCCATAATTTGAGGACCATGTCTAAAACAAAGTTGGAGCCCTATTTCTTAGGGTTCTATATCAGTATGGCTCATCCTAATTGGAGTTTTCTAGTGGGAGATATGGCTAAATGAGTGTTCTGGGTTCAAATGATCCCTCAGAAAAATTCCAGAATTCACTCACTGACTTAACCTAGTCAAATGACCTAGTTTCCTAGGTTTCAGGGTTTTGGTCAAAAAACAAAAATTGTAGATCTGTGTCCTATGGAAATTTTGCCACCAGTCTCATTGAATTTGAGTTTTTATAGGCCAAGTTATGGCCTTTTTTCCAAAACTATTTGGGTAGTCTATGTCCAGGAAATTCTGGGCAGAATTGATTCTGGTCAGTTTGGTGACCTAACTTGGGTCAGTAATTTCATTTGGTTAGAGGCATTTCTGGGCTTGGTGTTCTCAATGAAAGTTGTAGTCCTATGTCTAAACTTTCCAACGATATAAAATTCAGGTCATTTGGACCTGTCTAGAGGGAGTTATGGCCAAATGAACATGTACTATTCATTTAGTCATTTTTCTGGGTTCAGTGTATGGATATCCGGATTGGGACAGTAAATTGGTCAAGATTTGGACAGAATTTGGGCATGGTTTCTTCATGAAAAATGGGGTATTTTGAGTCTAGTTTCACCTCCAATTGGCCTCATACCAATTGGAATCACACAATTTCAGTTATAGCTCAAATAAAACACTAGACTCATAAGTTCGAATTTCCTGCAAGAAAAATTGCACTCCCAATTCCAATTCCTCCAACTCCATAACTCCAATTTGGCATTGATGTACGAAAATCCGCAAGTATACGGGTCGTATCAAGTAATAGAGTGATAAGTAAAGTATCGTTCCCACGAGGAATTGTGTTTGAGTACTAGACTATGGTTATTTCGATTATTTAGACTAATGATAATTTGTAAGAACTAATTTTACTAAATGCAGCAATTTAAGTAGAAAACAAAGAAAATAGGTAATGGGTAATGTAAATAAAGTGTTAATCTAAGCAAAAATTAACTAAATTAGTAATGGGTAAGCAAAAACAAAGACTAATTAATAGTAAAATTGATTCCAAAGTTGGGGTTTATGAATTAAGTCTATTGGGATTTGTCTTGGGTCATCCAATTTTAAAAGAAAATAGAGTTTGAAGGTGATTGATTCTAAAATCCTTTGATATCTTTTTCAAGCAAACCAAAGAGTATTTTAAGAAAACCAAACCTACTTTCGTACGATATTTGATTAACTTAAAACCCATTAAGTTTTGTAATCAATCAATGAATCCTCTTAAAACCCTAGTTTATTTCTAAATCTAGGGGATTTCAAGTTCTAATCCTTGATTATCTATCAATGATTTTCACCTTTCGGTCCTTCAATCAAAGATTAAAAACTAGACCCAATGGGATCCAACATTAGGTAAGTCATAAAGCACACAAGGAAAAGAATCAAAACTCATATTTATATAAATCTAGATAAAACCCAATCCAAATCCACAAATAGATTCAAAATAGTGCGACCCAACTCTGAAATCTTAGAAAAACTATTCTATCATGATAAAATTTACAAGAGGAAATGATAAAACTAGCAAAAGAAACATAAAAATAGACTAAGAAATAGAAAAACCCAGGGGAAGGAGAGCCCAAAACTCTGAAAAACTGCAGGTGGACTGGCAGCAGCTCTCCAGCAGAAATGGCGTGCTCCTTCTCCTTCTTATTCTTTCTTGCGTTTTTTTTTCTTTTGTTTCTTTTCCGTTTTCTCTTCTTGTGGCTAAAAACTAGGAAATGATGAATTTATATGGTCCCAAAAAGTTACCCTAAAAGTAAATAAGAGCCAAGGAGTGGATAAGAAATGAGGTGTAAAATTATCCAAGTCAGCAGTACTATTCACGTTCTGGGCAGTCTGCTTAGGGTTCGGCTTAACCCTAAGCAGCTTTTTAGCAGATTTTAGCCTCTGGTCGTACTGTCTGCTTAAGGTTAAGCAGACCCTCAGCAAATCTCGGCAGACTTAGAGTAAAATAGACTTTTCTTCTCATGCTTGACTTGTGCTGCACCTTAAGCACTGCCGCTTTACCCTAAGCATGATCTTAAGCAAAGTCTCAAGCAAATTTCTGCTGGTTTGCTCTTTCAAGGCTTGATTTCTTCAACTTTCCTCCATGCTTAAAGAACTCCAAATCTCTTCAAATCACTTCCTAATGCACTCATTGATCCTCGATTTGCCACAAAATCCTATCAAAAACAACAAAATTACAAAAATCAAATATAAAGTATCTAAAGTTAACAAATAAGCTAAAATAAAGCTAAAAACATAAAATATACTAAAATATAAGGGCAAAATGGATGCAAAACTACCCTAAAATGCCTATATGAAATGAGTGTAACAAATTCCCCCAAACTCGAACCTTTGCTTGTCCTCAAGCAAATTAAAATAATTAATGCAATTTGGGGTACCTTACCTTAAATTTATGAAAATTACTTATCCAAACTTTCGAGCTTACCTTTAGCCACCAACAAACCATATACCCACTTTCAAGATGCAAAGAATTCAATCCTTACCAAAGTTATCACCGCTTAGCCTTGGGTCAATTATCCATATCATCAAGCCCAAACCAATCAATCACAGAGAATAATCATGCCTAAATAGATATTAGGGTAATCCATAAACTAAAGTGTCTCAAATAATGATGGAAGTAAATGGATGGATTTAATGATATCCCAATCCCATAGGCAATTCTCCTATTCCAATCTCCACTAATGTAGCAAAACACCATCAAAAGATCAAAAGGACTTTCAAGGGTTGTAATGGGGCCGAAGGGGTGATAATGTGGTTAACAAGAAAAGGATAAAGGTAACAAAATATGAGAATAATCAAATTATTAAAAGATCAAGAAACACAATTTTTTTTTTTTGAATCAATTGGGAGAAGGAATTTTACAACTATTCACCAATGCTAGCATATAATTTTGAAACTTTTAGAGGGACTACATAAATAAAATTGACTTGAATTATAATTGTCCCTTTCAATTCATCCCCAAACTCATTTCTTTGTATACTTGAGTGGTGAATTACTTTACATACCATAATTGAATTTGCTAGCCTTTTTACTTTAGCCACTTCTCCCAACTAATTATTATTATTATTAATTTTTTTTAAGTGTATCTATCACTCAAAGAATTATTCTCATGGAGGGTAGGTAAGTGTTTGGGTTTATGGCTAGGCATTAATGTGGGTTCCAAAGAAATAAGAGGGATAAATATAGGCTCAAATTGGTTCCAAAGGGAAATTTTGAAGTGAGGTTGGCTAAGGCTAAAATAATGGTTTAAAATTCAAAGAATGCCTAGATCATTTCTTTTTTTTAGTGCATGCTATGATTTCGCCTTGAAAGGTTTAGAAAGATTGTTCTAGGATTGGTGAGACATCAATTAGCTACTTCTCACTCTAGCGTTTTCTCTAAGCACTCAAAGTCAATGCAATTGATTGGGTGGCCCTTGGCTAAGAAGATATAAACTAAAGCAAGAATCTAATAACTTTGCACCTATCTAGAACTTTGAATCCATCAAACCCTTCTAAAAGTAAGCTTAATTGCTCTTCAAAGCAACTCTCAATCCTCTAAGGACAAGGTAAAAATTTATTTTTATGATATGCATGATCCTAAAATGAATGCATAAATCAAATTAAAACTAAGTGTAATCTATATGAAAACTATATGCAAATGTATGTATATGGGTATAGACATGTGTGTGGTATATGTATAAGTATATGGATTATCTATATATGAATGAATGAAATACAACAAATAAATGAATGAAAATTTTAAAAATTTTGCAAAAATTTTGCCCTCACCCCCAAACTCAAATGAAACATTGTCCTCAATGTCTAAAATGAATGCAAAGATGGGCAAAATTATGTGAACTAATCAATTAATGAAATATATACAATTGGGGATTAAATCAATGTAAGCTCAAGTATTTCAAAATTAGCTCAAAATGATATTAACAATGAAGCTTTAGAGAGAAAAATGTGAAAAAGTATCCCAAATGTATGAATTTACATTGCTTAAGATGTTGCTTAACCTGTTGCGTAGGGTAAAGCGAAAGCATAAGCATTGGCAATATACCATAGGCATAAATAGTAAAAGGGTAAGCTGTTACCTCCAAATGATGTGAAACAGATGCGGCTCAAAGAAAATTGTGCAACTCATCAATGTCAGCAAAATTAGGATTGAAGAAAAGATAAAGTGCAAAAATAATGTGCAAGAAGATGAAAAAGTGTAAAGAAATAAGATCTAACAGTTAAATCAAGAATTAAATCAAAAAGCATTCACAGAATAACTATGTCCATAGCAGAAGATAAGATAAAATAAATAAACTAAAGGAAAGAAGTGCAAGTATAATTATAAAAACTAATTACCAAAGTATTACAACTATTACTAAAGTTTGAAAATTAAAATAAACAGATTACAAAATAAATCTAACACAGAAACTGAATTGAAAAACTAGTAATCATATCGCAATCGTACTAAAACTAATACTAAATTGTCGCATCGCTCAAGCTCTGCTTCAAGGCTTTGTTCTTTGCATCGTGGTCCGCCTTGTGTTACGCAAGAGGTTCATTGTGGTCCAAGCTTCGTAAGAAGTTTCTAAATTTTCTCGTGAGGTCTTTCATTTCTTGAAGCATGTCTTGGCCCCAATGATATAAATTGTTATAAGATTGGGCCAATTTGTCAGGCGAGGGTTTTATAAAAATGGCAGAAGTTTTGGGCTTTTTAACATGTGGGGCAGATATCTGGTAATTTGGGCCATGCTTGGGGTTAAGCATAAGGTTCAGCAGAATTTGCTTAAGACTTTGCTTAGTAAGCAACATCATCAGCAAGTTTCGGCAGGTTTTGAGAAAAATTGTGAATTTGCTTACCAAAAACAGTCCAAATGCTATGGAATGCTATCATGACCCTCAGCAATTACCAAATACACACAAACACCATAAAATTGAGGAATTTAAGCTCATCATCTCTTAGAACTCATCAAACTCTGTATATGTTCATTTAGCTTATGCAAGCATTTTTTTAATTGAGGCACCAATTGTGACTACCTTTTTTCACACTTAATGAAATGGTCTCCTTTCTAAACTTATACCAAAAGCATATTTTCAGCAGCATTTGAGACAAGTTCCAAACATTCAAAAATTGTAGAAAAGACATAGAAACTGACTTTTTAAGCGAGATGAACAGAGCATAAAATAAGAATAAAATCATAGATTACAAAAACTAGCAGCAAATCAAACAAAAACATGTAAATTCCTATCAGACTACAAAATTATATATACACTAAAAGGTAAAACTTAACAAACACTATTTTTGCACTTCAATAAAGCTCACATCAGTCCTAAATATCAAAATTGATCCTCATTCAAGTTGCATTTTGCAGAATTTACACAAGACACAAAATCAAACATGTGCCATCAAGTAGATTGCAATATCAGCAATTTAGCACAAGTTTAAAGGTGTTACTGTTCACAGGTACTGCATAAAGTGCAGAATTTTGCTTTATACTTGTTCCTTCTCAATTCTTCATTTCTTTGCTGCAAGTCTCAGTTTGCCCAATCTTCATGAATGATCTACAAAAGATAAACAAATATCACTTTTGAGTTTTATGAGGGTAAAAACTAAAATGAAATGAAATGGAAATTAATAAACTATAAAAGGATACGCTTGGGTTGCCTCCCAAGAAGCGCTTATTTAAGGTCATTAGCTTGACCCCTTCAAATATGCTAATCAAAAAGCGGCTTCCTTCCATAATAATTATCATATAATATGACATATGGGTCTTGATGTAAAGTGCCCTCAAGATTGGCCAGATTTGAAGCAAATTTGCATGTAGCATGAACAACACTTGGAGTTGAATCACATGCTTGGGTTGAAGAAAGCTTAAGCTCATGTAGGATATAAAATGATGAAGGAGGTATCCATGAGAGAAAAGGGTCTTCTGGTGGTGTATGTGAAAGATCCATCAATGACCTCAAGTTAATGGTTTTATCAATTTCCTCAACCACCAACTTCTTTTCTAACTCATTTCCATATAAGCCCTCTTCTAATGACTCTCTAAGGATAAAAGAGTTATTTCCTTCAACTTTAAGTTCTATTTCTTCTTCAAGTAACTCATTTTCTTGTGGAAACTCTATTGGTAACTCATCTTCAAAGGATTTTTCTTTTTCTGATTGAGGCTCCACTTCTTCCATGATTCAAATTCCCATGAAGCATTATCATAGTTTAACCCATTGTCCCCAGCTTGAGTATTTTGTTCCTCCTCATAAACTCCATTCATCATCTTAATTGATAGCTCATTTTTTTTCATTGATGTTTCAAGATCATCCAATTTAGCTACCATCTCTTTAAGTTTCATTCCTTTGTCTTCTTGAATCTTCAATAATTGGTTAAAGAGATTTTCAAATTTATCTTCTGTCTCTTCATGTCCCACTCCTTTCTCTTCTTCAAACTCAAATGATTGGTCTGAAATATTGGGTTGTTTGTGGTATGGGGGATATTGGTGACTCCAACCCTGCAGTGAAGGGTCCCAATGCCAATGGTAATCAAAATTCGCCATGTCATTCAACAAGTGAATGACATCCTCATGACCTCTTTGAAGAACATGATCACCAGTTGCCCAAGCCCCATAATCTACCCAATTTCTTGTCGCCTCATCCAAACCATCATAGAAACAAAGGATTAGAGACTGATTTGAAAGGTTGTGGTTGGAAAATCTCTCTACCATAGCATTAAATCTTCCCCAAGCATCATAAAAGGGCTCCAAGTGCAGTTGAGCAAAACTTGTGAAGACTTGTACATGAAACATTTTGAAAATACCTCACAAGATAAGCAAATGGAAACAAAATTAGAAAGAAAAATTCAAAAAGAAAAACACAAAGTAAAGTAATAATAAAAGAAAATTAAAAAGAAAATGTCTAAATTAACCAAACAACCAAATCATCTAATATCAAACAACAATTCCCCGGCAACGGCGCCAAAAACTTGGTGTACGAAAATCCGCAAGTATACGGGTCGTATCAAGTAATAGAGTGATAAGTAAAGTATCGTTCCCACGAGGAATTGTGTTTGAGTACTAGACTATGGTTATTTCGATTATTTAGACTAATGACAATTTGTAAGAACTAATTTTACTAAATGCAGTAATTTAAGTAGAAAATAAAGAAATTAGGTAATGGGTAATGTAAATAAAGTGTTAATCTAAGCAAAAATTAACTAAATTAATAATGGGCAAACAAAAGCAAAGACTAATTAATAGTAAAATTGATTCCAAAGTTGGGGTTTATGGATTAAGTCTATTGGGATTTGTCTTGGGTCATCCTTTTTTAAAAGAAAATAGAGTTTGAAGGTGATTGATTCTAAAATCCTTTGATATCTTTTTCAAGCAAACCAAAGAGTATTTTAAGAAAACCAAACCTACTTTCGTACGATATTTGATTAACTTAAAACCCATTAAGTTTTGTAATCAATCAATGAATCCTCTTAAAACCCTAGTTTATTTCTAAATCTAGGGGATTTCAAGTTCTAATCCTTGATTATCTATCAATGATTTTCACCTTTCGGTCCTTCAATCAAAGATTAAAAACTAGACCCAATGGGATCCAACATTAGGTAAGTCATAAAGCACACAAGGAAAAGAATCAAAACTCATATTTATATAAATCTAGATAAAACCCAATCCAAATCCACAAATAGATTCAAAATAGTGCGACCCAACTCTGAAATCTTAGAAAAACTATTCTATCATGATAAAATTTACAAGAGGAAATGATAAAACTAGCAAAAGAAACATAAAAATAGACTAAGAAATAGAAAACCGGGGAAGGAGAGCCCAAAACTCAAAAAGCTGCAGTGGATCAAGCAGCTCTCCAGCAGAAATGGCGTGCTCCTTCTCCTTCTTATTCTTTCTTGCGTTTTTTTTTCTTTTGTTTCTTTTCCGTTTTCTCTTCTTGTGGCTAAAAACTAGGAAATGATGAATTTATATGGTCCCAAAAAGTTACCCTAAAAGTAAATAAGAGCCAAGGAGTGGATAAGAAATGAGGTGTAAAATTATCCAAGTCAAAGATTATTCACGTTTCAAGGCCGCTTAGGGTTCTGGCTTAACCCTAAGCGACTTTTAGCAGATTTTAGCCTCTGGTCGCATCGTCGCTTAAGGTTGCTGCACCCTCAGAAATCTCGCAGACTTAGAGTAAAATAGACTTTTCTTCTCATGCTTGACTTGTGCCGCACCTTAAGCCGCCGCTACCCTAAGCATGATCTTAAGCAAAGTCTCAAGCAAATTTCGGCTGGTTTGCTCTTTCAAGGCTTGATTTCTTCAACTTTCCTCCATGCTTAAAGAACTCCAAATCTCTTCAAATCACTTCCTAATGCACTCATTGATCCTCGATTTGCCACAAAATCCTATCAAAAACAACAAAATTACAAAAATCAAATATAAAGTATCTAAAGTTAACAAATAAGCTAAAATAAAGCTAAAAACATAAAATATACTAAAATATAAGGGCAAAATGGATGCAAAACTACCCTAAAATGCCTATATGAAATGAGTGTAACAGGCATACACAGCACTTCAAAATAGCAACAAATAGTCTCAACAACACTAATTCCAAGCATTAACACAAAAGCCCTAAGTTAGGTCAAAACCCTAATTTACAATTTCAATCTCAAGCATACTTCCATGCAATTAAATTTCTAATACCCTATACTTCATTAATCAACTTTACATCAAAATCATCAATTTCACTCTCTTAATAGGGCTGCCGAAAATTGAATCTTCCATACATGCATCAACTTTATTATTTTTCAAGCAATTCCTTTCAACACAACTTAGATTTAAGGAAATTACAAGAATTTAAGGTAAATATTGCACATACCTCTTTTAGCAATTTTCCTAGCTTCACAAATCTTCAATTTCTTCCTTTCTTTTTACTACCAATCACTCTAGCTAGGTCAAATAACAACTTTTAGTATTGGTGGTTATGGGAATTATGGTAAGAATGCAAGGATTTTGAAGCTTTAAGAAAACAACAATGGTGGAATGGGTTGGGAAGGGAGTCGGCGAAGGTGAATTGAAGAAGAGGATGAAGCTTCTAAATGATAAGAAGAAGTTAATGAGATTTGTCTTATATTTTTATGTTTGTCTAAATTTAATTGGTTTAAATTTTTGATGATGTCATAATTTACATTTAATTTCTTTTTTTCCTTTTCTTTTCTTTTCTTTTCTTCATTCTTTTCTCATTTCCATAAATAAATTCATAATTTTAATTTATTTTATGTGTTTTAATTTTTCTCATTTTAGTTAACATTGAGGTCAAAATTCAACTCTTGGGTTGAAATGACCAAAATACCCTTCATTATGCTTATCGAGTTATTTTTTATCTGTACCGATTAACTAATTTTCTTTGACATTTCTAATATCATTTAGACCTCAATAACTATTTATTGGAGTCCCAAAAATTATTTTCCTAGGGTTTCGTGGTGCAGGGTCAAGAATCGTCTTCACAGCCGCTTCCGTATGGTCACCCATCATGTGACTTACTGCTTAACTCATTTGCAATTCATTTCTTTTATTTTTTCTTAACTTTTCTTGGTCTTTATTCGGTCAATTTATACATCCTCACTCTAGTTTGAGTGTAGTTCCAGACATCCTAGCTGTCCGAATAGACGTTAGTCGTCGAAACAGTAGAATGTACGGATTACCTAAAGTGAGGGCGTTACAAAACCATTACACTTTAGTCTTTTCATCCATACATAAACATCTTTAATATAAAAGTGGTTCATAAATTGAACCTTAATATACATAAGCACTAAAGCATAATGGTTTAACATATACACTCCCAAAAGAGTTAACATAGTCATAAACATTAAATCATACTTAAAATATTACATAACTCTAATTTTTTTTCCATAATTATCAACATATTACTATCCATTTATATTTTATATGTCCATCTGCCCATACATCATACATAAGGAAAAGCATTAAAACTATCTTTGATGACCTCTCTGCAAGGAACTCTTTTAATCCTGCAAACCTATATATGGGAGTTAGGGGGAAGGGATAAGCCTAAACAAGCTCAGTAAGCAAACTAACCAACATTAATTATATCATTCATTTCATACATATGCAATGCACCATCCAAATAGGTTTTCATATCATAAATATTTCACATAGGTTGGATTTGTCACCAATGACTCCCTAAATCTAATGTGTCCGGCTCATACAGAGGCTCCTCAGAACTTTCGCTTAAATTGACACGTATCATGCACCCAAGGCAATTAGAGATCTCCCCTGATGGGCCATCGTAAAGATCTTCTCATGAGATTTACTTATGGATCTATAACATACATAACATAACATAGTCATAAACATGAGGAAGTCAGTGGGTCATCCATCATCCATTAATGCACTGATAATAATTATATAATTATGCAACATCTTCGTATTTTAGATACATGCATCCTAAATAAATATGACATAATGCATGAGGATGATTATAAATTAAATTTAATAGTTTACATTTATTAAGGTTAGAATTACTCACTTCTTATAGCCTATCAACCTCCTATCCCGAACGGTAACTACCCTTGGATCCTTAACTTTTCGGGTCTCTCAAGCTCGATCCTATAAAATCAGACTCTAGAGTTATATAAGGTTCTAAAACTTTATACACATATTAAACATTTTATTCTAGTCCCTTAGGAACCATAAAATTGGGTTTTTGAACCTTGGAATTGAGGGAGAAATAAAGTGGGCATAACCAAGCTTGGATGCTGGAGTCTTAGGCTTCGGCTATCGAACCTTGGAGCATCGGGTATCCATTTTGGACAGTAATCACTACAACTACTGAAGTCTGGAACTTTGACTGCCGAACCTAAAAAATATTTAATTTTTATGAGAAACTACATTCTTCGACCACCGAAACTACATTCTTCGACCACCAAACCTAGCAATTTTCCTGAATTTTCAAGTTGAAAATCGGTAAAATCCTTCTCCCATCAATACCCAAACTCACTCCAAAGTTCCAAAACTCAAACCAAATAAATATATACATCTCTAAGGCCTAAAACAACTTGAAATCATACTTAATACCCACATACATTAACCAAACACTCAAATTCTAGGTTTTCCCCAAACCCAACATAACATATTCATGGATTTCTTCAAATCCATTAAGGGGAACTAGCTATTTAAGGTCCATAGCACTTAAACATAACTAACCTAGCAACAAAACATGCAATTTCAATATAAAACACAAAGCCCTAACCCTAACATGCATAATCTTTCCAAAACTCATCTTAAAAATAACTTTTAATGAAATTGAAGTTATAAAAACCTAATTTATCATCAAATTTCTTAGATCTACCTATTACATTAAAAAGAAAAGAATGTTATCTCTTTTCTTAGACTTGGAGGTGAGAGAATTAAAGCCCCAGATCTTTCCCAAACCTCTAAATGGAAGAATCCACCTCCAGATCTTGAAAAACCCAAGGAAATATCTTCAAAGAGCTCTTTATATACTTCAGTAGTTGAGAGAGAAAGAGAAGAAGGAAAACCCAAGTGTTTTGGTAGAAAACAGGTTTTGGTCCATTTTGTACCCTCAAGGTCGAGGGACTTTCAATTGCCGGAAGCTTTATGTTAGACTTAGGGGTCTTAATCCATATTTTGATGATAATAAATAATTAGTGTGCTACTAATCTACCTTGAAAGTATTTATGTTGAGATTGTAGGTCATAAGTTCAAAATTGAGAAATTGCTTCAAATCAAGATTGAAAGAGAGCAAGAAATTGAAGCAGAGATCAAGGAGACACTACAATGTAAATTTTTTCTTTTATCTTGTGAATCTTAAATGTTTGTTTATGATGGCTCAAGTCTAGGTTTTTCTAAATTTGTTAGTGTTTCTATTTTTAACTTTTTATTAATCAAGGAGAGTAAAATGAAATTTTTACTTTTGGGAAATGCAAATTTATTTTTTGAAAGTTTTTTCATTAAAAAATTTATCAAGTTAGCTTTCTAACGATTCAAACGGATCAAAAATCTAAGTTCAAGTTAAAAAGTTATGAGTTTGTGAATCTCTAAACTTCTTAGTGTATTTATTTTTAACTTTTCTTGACCAAGGAGGAGTAAAGTAAAATTTTCACTTTTGAAAAATGCAAATTTATTTTTAAAAGTGTTTTCATTAAAAAATTTATCAAATTAGTTTTCCAACGATTCAAACGGATCAAAAAACTGAGTTCGGGTCAAAAAGTTATAAGTTTTTGAAGCCTAAGTGCCCTTTTGTTTAAAGAACACTTCGACAGTCGAAAGTGAGAATTTCAGTAGTCGAAGTTCACTCCTTAAATGATAATTTTTGAGTGTTTAAACCTTTTTTTATCTAGAGAGCACTTTTGTAGCCAAAAGTGAGAACTTCAACAACTGAAGTTCACTTTTTGAATGGTGTTTTTTTGGGCTCCAACCTTTGGCAGTCAAAGTAAAGAACTTCGGCTTTACTTCGGCAGCCGAACATGGATTTTTAAAACTCAATAAAATAGAGTTTTTGATAGTTGAACAGCTATATTTGTATTTAATGCCCCCCAAACGGTCATTTTCTTGCCAAAACTACAAATAGAGGCCATTTATGACAGGAGGAAGTAAACAATAACTATTTCTTTGAGAATTTATTATGTTCAAAAGATTTTTTCCTCTTTTCTCTCTCTAGAACTTGAGCTACCATAATTGATTATTGAGAGCTTGATGTTTTAAGCTGTAATTTCTTTGTTCTGAGAGTTTATTTAAGGTTATTGTGAATATTTATTGTTACTTGAGTGTGATAGAGTTTTAAATAGCTATTGAGTGTAAAATGATTTATAAAAGAGTAAAGGTTAGTTCTTGTGGTGATTATAAGAGGTTTATTCTTCACCCAAAGAAGAATTTTAGTAGAGTTAACTCTCAAGGAGAGTCTTGAGGAGAGGACATAGGTTTGGGATAGACGAACCTCTGTAAAATTTCTGTGTTTCATCTTCTTTTCTTTTTTTTTGTGCACTTTCTCTTAAAAAATCTCTATCTACCCTTTAAATTTTTTTAATTAACACTCAATTCACCCCCTCCCCTCTTGGGATGCTACAAGGGACAACACTTTAGTTCCCGCTGTAGGAGTTCAATCTGTTTGAAAAAGGGATTTAAGTAAAAAACGGAACTTCGACTGCCGAAAGTTCATCTTCGGCTACTGAAGTTCCTTCTGCCCAACACACATACTTAAAAGCTTTTCTTTGATCAAAACCTTTAAAACATTTTTATTTTCTTGAAGGCATTTTGAATGCTTTAAACACATATACATAAATATATTTTTACATCTTATTGTCACTCCCTTGTTAGTGAAGTTTTAAATTTACACCTGAATATTTCATTAAAGACAGATATTTTGACATTGAAAAATGGTAGGTATTACACATATATACTCTCTTTTTTTGTCTATAAATAAAATCATGACAATTTTAATAGAGTTTTTATTTTTACGTAATCTACACACCATACATTCGATGTGGGATTTCGAATAACATTTAGAAAAGATGGTGTATATATATATATATGGATGACTGTAAATTTTCCTTACGTTTCCATGACGCAAGGAAAATTAAAGCTTTCTATAAATTCAAATATTGAAACAGTCAAAATTATATTTTTCTTGCGGCATGGAATGCGTCTGTGTGGCATCATGAAAGTTTTGATGCAGTCCATGGTGCAAGGAAAATTAAAGCTTTCTATAAATTCAAATATTGAAATACTGTTTCAATATTTGAATTTCAATATTTGAATTTATAGAAAGCTTTAATTGTTTCAATATTTGAATTTATAGAAAGCTTTAATTTTCTAGACTTTTGATTATTTCAATATTTGAATTTATAGAAAGCTTTAATTTTCTAGTGTCAAAATAAAGCTTTCTATAAATTCAAATATTGAAACAGTCAAAATTAAATAAGCTTTCTATAAATATTCATCGATGATAGTAATAGGCAAACGTATCAAATAGGTTCTCAGACTAAACTTGCAACAAATCTATTTTCCTTGAGACTAAACTTTGCACATACTAACGTGTGTACATGTTCGTAGTCCAAGTCTACTTAATTTCCTGATATATTAGATTACATAAATAGACGAATAATATGTAGGCAAGAAACTACAGGAAATCCTATTGATGCTGAGAAAAATAGTTAGCCGGAGCTTGCTTATTGTTTGCATTACCATATTGCTTTGCGTTCATCCTTATCGTCAGAGACAATGATGGCTGATCCAACCAAAATACCAAAATCCAATAAGTTTGACTAACTCTTTATCCTATTATATATATTAAGTTTTTTAAATATTTATTATCTTATATGCAAACATCTTTTATATATATATATATATATATATATATATATAAGGAGAGGCGGATAACGACAAGAAAAGAGGTTCAATTGATTTTTTTTTTTTCATAAGATAGTTTTATATATTTATATATTTATTTAAATTGATTTCTTATAAATTTAAATATTAAATTATTTTAATAAAAATATATTTTTACTAATAAAAAATTAATTAATCTCTATATATTAAGCAAAATATTATACGCTTATGGTATATATATATATATATATATATATATATATATATATATATATATATATATATATATATATATATATATATATATATATATTGCAAAAGAGAAGAATAGTGGACGGCATGAAAATTTCCAGGACAACAAAAACGATGTGCCTTTTCCTTCGTCAACACAAGGCTCATCTTGCACGTCATGTGGTGGAATCCTAGGAGGAAATTGATAAATTATAAGTAAGGTTATGTTTGATAGAGTATAATGCAATGTGATGTAATTAATTATATAATATAATTAAAATTGTAATATAATATAATATAATTATCATTACATTTTCTCTATTTGATTTTAAAATAAAAATATAATTGGTGTAATGTAATGATAATATTTATTTTAATATTTAATTTATTTATAATGTTAATAACAAGTAGTAATAGTTGTAGCAATTGATAATCGAGTGGTAGTGGTTGTGGTGGTGGTGGTGGCGATAGCAGTAGTTAGATGGTGGTGGTAATGACAAGATGAGATAGCGGTAGTGGTAGTGGCCAAATGGTGGTAGAGGTGTCTAGCTGGGTAGTGATAACAATGATCAAGTGATTATGATAACAATGGCGGTAACAGGATGGTAATGATAGTAGTTGTAGTGATGGTGGTAGTGGTGATAGAGTAAGACTAGTAGTGGTAATAGCGGTAGTGACCGAGTAGTGATGGTGATGATAGTATTGACAATAAATAAAAAAAAATCAAAACAAGTAATTATGATGACATCTATTTTTATATGTAATGATCATTACGTTACTTTAAGTATAATTAATTACGTTACGTAATTATCATTATATTATGTCAAATTTTTTTGTGTTATCAAATGATATAATTAAACTTGCAATATAATTGTGATTATATTATAAGTTTGATTATGCTGTACCAAAAATGAGATCTTGTTTTATTAATAAAAAAACTATTTATTAATGTTTGGTTCAAACTGTTGTTAAAATGATGTTAGAGGAAAAATGATAAAAAGGATAATAATTATAAATATATTATTTTATATAATTATTATTATTTTTTATAGCGGAAAGCAAAGCTTAAAGAAAAACTGCACACAACATAACCTACGAGCTATGCCACACTTGTCGTGGATAAGCCAATTCAAGAGACCCGAAGGAGATAAGCCAACTGGGAAGGTCGCAACAGCACTAGCCAAGAAATCAGCACAGCAATTTGCTTCAAGCTAGATATGGTTGAGTTTCAAACAACCAAATTCACCAAGCAAATCCTTGATGGACGACTACACTAAAGCCGAAACATTAGCAGGAATCATATTAACTATCAGGAGGTTATCACTCTCCACCCAAAGCTTGGACATCTCCATTTTCTTAGCTAACTGGAGTCCTGTGTAAGAGCCCACAGCTCAGCCATTAACATAGACCAACGCCCTCAAGAAGCAACAAAGCCGGTACTCCAACAGCCTTTAAGGTCCCTGATTAGCCCACTCCATAAGCATAATTACCATTATGACGAACTGCACCATCGATATTTAATCTCAGCTAATTAATTGGAGGAGGAATCCAATGGATCCACAGAAGCTGTTTGCGGGAAACATTTCCTCTCGCCCAATCAACACCTGAAAGCTCATTAGCATATACTATTTTAATTTTATTAATGATTAACCATTTTATATATTTTATTCTTATTAATTTTTATGATTATATTCAATTTAAATAATAAAATATATTTAATGTTAATTTTTTTATTGATGAAATATTAATAAACATCAATAAAATCTTTTACCAATATTTATAAAATAATTATTAAATTAATATTTCACTTAATTAAAAAATATGAATATTTATTAAAATTAATTTCCACATGATATTAAATTATACACAATTTCACACTCTTTGAGTTAACACCAAGCTCAACGATCCAACATTACCAACAGTTTTCAACACTATATGAGACAGATAAATTCGAGCACTTGAATTGCAGCCAAAGCCACCCTAGTTCTCATAGCCAAAGGGATGGTGATTTGAACTGTTTTCAGTTTTCACATTGTTGCTCCACCAATTGTGTTTTGGCAAATTCTTTTTGAACCCAACCACATTCACATTCACATTTTCAAGCTTCAACCCACGGAAAGGAAGAACGGATCCCGTCTTTGACGCCAAAAGGAAAAAGTGGTAAAGTCTCTTTCCGACCTACAATTTCTTAGAAAAAATTAACCACAGATTTCACACTTAAGTCCTTGGAGACTTGGACCAGTGACCTTATGCTGATTTCACAGTTGCTGCAGTCTTTTATTTGCTATCCTATCCCCTGCCTCTTTGATTTCTTCAGTAAGGCTTTAATTTACTATATGTATAAATGTAAAAGATAAACAACAGGCAGGATCAGGAATACATGCATCAAAATTAACTTGTCTCTCTCTTCATACAAAGTGGCACAGGATTGGTTGGCTAGATTTGTTCATCAGTACTCGCCTTCAGGATCCTCCTGATGAACTTGATAGTTTGATGTTTCAAGATATTACTGGATGCTTGTCCCTAGATCCATTCTGGTTTGAGAGTTTCTTCCTCCTCTGTTTCAGAAGGAAAATTTTATGCAACTATTGTATGTACATCGGATTGATTTTGATTACAAGACTCATGTGAGATGCATAATAATCAATTATTATAATAAAATCATTATATATACAATAATTGTATTTTAAATTTTTTCAAACTCCTTATCGTCTCCTTCTAGCATAATATGTAGCTTTTCTTTCAAGTGATCAGTGGTTTGCTAAGAAGTTTAATTTGGAGGTATTAATCATGAACGTTAATAATATATAAGAGATTATGATTTTTTTAATTTATTTTTATTTAAATTTTTATAATAATTTCATTAGAATTATATTTAAAATTAAAAAATTATTTATTAGTGTACATACAATTTAATATGAAATTTTTTTTTTATTCAAACTTAAAGATTTTATTTTAATAAAAACTAGTAAGAGAGTGTTTAGTTTGGCTACTTATTTCTAACTTTTGACATAAAATATATTTTCTAACTTATGAGACAAATTAAAAATAAGTAATTAATTATTTAATAAAATTATTTAAAAATAATTTTTAAATAATTTAAGTGTTTGGTTAAAATGTGTTTAAAAGTAATTTAATTTATTAAAATTATCAAAAAGGATATGTAATTAAGTGGTATAATTGTTAAAATGAAGACAATATTAATTTTTTAAAAATTATTAGAATAATATAGTCTTTTACTTGGTCAAAGAGTGGTTTTAAAATAAGTAGATAAGTAATAAGTGAAATGTATTTACTTATAACTTTTTATTTATTTTAAATAGTTTTTTTTTTTAAACTTATAAGCAAAACCAAATACTAACCTACTTATAATTTTCTATTTATAAGTCAAATCAAATACCATCTAAGTATTTGGTTAAAAGATGCTTAAAAGTAATTTAATTGGTTAAAATTAATAAAAAGCATATGTAATTAAGTGTTATAATTATTAAAATGAAGATAATGTTAATATTTTAAAAATTATTAGGATAATATAATTTTTTAATTAGTCAAAAATTAATTTTAAAATAAATAAATAAGTCATAAGTAAGGTATAATGATATCTTATTTATGACTTTTGATTTATTTTAAGTAGATTTTTGAACTTATAAGTCAAACCAAACACTTTATAAATAATTATAATTATAATTATTATGAGATTTGATGAGATAAATACTAATTAATCACTATAAATATAAATATTGTAAAATTATTTGCTTAAAAATAGTTTATATAATTTTTTTAAAAATAAAATTTATAAAATAATATTTCTAAAAATAAATATTTTGAAAGAGTCAATGCAAAAGAAGTTTATTATATATAAATATAATTTTAATTTTTATACCCAAATATATATATATATATATTTTTTGCGGGGTCATGCCCCCTCTGTTTTTTCTCTCTGTTTGATAAATTCAATTCAAATATTGGAACAATTTTCACATTGTTGCTCCACAAATTTGCTAGTAAGTTCTCTGTTTTGGCAAATTCTTCTTTAACCCAACCACAAGTTTCAACCCAAGAAAGGAATAATGGGTAAAGTCGCTTTCCAAGCTACACTTTCTTGGAAAAAATTAACCATAAATTTCCGTCCAACATGCTGCAAGTCTTTAGAGACTTGGATCATTGACTGTGGCTGGCCGCGGCCTCTGCTGCAGTGCAACCTGCAGCTATAAAAGAGATACAATTGATGATGAGGATTTAACCATCGAATTTTTATTTTATAAAAAATGGCGCACAGGAGCTTTTTCTTTCTTATTTACATAATCAGCTTGCTGGTCTTTTTCTTGTTCCCATCTGAGATGGTCCTAGCCAAACAAGTCCATGTCCCGAAAACCAGTGAGTTCCCTTCATCGCTGCTTCGTTGCATTTATCTCTAGCTCAATGATATTCAACACCTTAATATTTATGTATATAAAGTTTATTAGTCTATATTATTAATTACATTTTAATATAAGAACTATTTTATTAATAAAATGAACTTCGGTCAAAAATTTAAATTTTGATAATTTCCATCTTATTTAAGATGTTAATGTAAAAGAAAAATCACCAATCTATCATTTGTATGTGGATTATGACTTGATTAAAATTTCTATAAAAAAAAGCTGAAAATTAGTATTATTTTCGTTGTGTGAATTGTTTGTAATAGCTAAAAGTATCTTAATAATTTTCAAGAAAAGCATTAGCGATCAGATTAATTATGCTTAAATTATATTTGAAACCTATAAAAGATATGGATTTTAATTTCCTAAATTTAAAACTGAACTGTTTTTATAAGAGTATTAAGGGTATCATTTTTAAATATATTAAGTATATTATATAATTTGCTTACATATACGAGTGTGTGGTTGCAGAAGAGAAGAATAGTGGGCTGCACGAAAATTTCCAAGAAAACAAAATCGGTGTGCCTAGGCCTCCGTCACCCCGAGGCCCATCTTGCCGGTCATGTGGTGGAATCCCAGGAGGGAATGGATAAATTACCACAAAGGCTATGTTTGGTATGGCAATAAAAGTTGTAACATAATTACGACTATATTGCACATTAGATTATATTATTTGATAACACAAAAAAAATTTGACGTAATGAAATGACAATTATGTAACGGTATTAATTATACTTAAAATAATATAATAGTCATTATATATAAAAATAAATATATGAATACTTATTGTTAATTTTTTTATTGATGAAATATTAATAAACATCAATAAAATCTTTCACCAATATTTATAAAATAATTATTAAAATAATATTTGACTTAATTAAAAAATATGAATGCTTATTAAAATTAATTTCTACGTGATATTAAACTATACATAATTTTACGCTCTTGAGGTAACATCAAGCTCAACGATCCAACATTGCCAATTGCCTTCAACACCATATGAGACAGATAAATTCAAGCACTTGAATTGCAGCCAAAGCCACCCTAGCTCTTATAGCCAAGGAGATGGTGATTTGAACTATTTTCAGTTTTCACATTGTTGCTCCAACAATTGTGTTTTGCCAAATTCTTTTTGAGCCCAACCAGATTCACATTTTCAAGCTTCAACCCACGGAAAGGAAGAACAGGTCCCATCTTTGAGACCAAAAGAAAAAAAATGTAAAGTCTCTTTCCAACCTACAATTTTTTGGAAAAAATTAACAACAGATTTCACACTTAAGTCCTTGGAGACTTGGACCAGTGACCTTATACTGATGTCACAGTTGCTAGTCTTTTATTTGCTATCCTACTCAGCTTCTTGATTTCTTTAGTAAGGCTTTAATTTATTGTGTATATAAATATAGAAGATAAACAACAGGCAGGATCCGGAATACATGCATCAAAATTAACCTGTGTTTCTCTTCATACAAAATGTCACAGAATTGATTGGCTGGATTTGTTCTTCAGTACTCGCCTTCAGGATCGTCATGATGAACTTGATAGTTTGATGTTTCAAGATTTTACTGGATGCTTGTCCCTAGATCTATTCTGGTTTGAGAGTTTCTTCCTCCTCCGTTTCCCAACAAAAATTTTATGTAACCATTATATGTATAATGGATTGATTTTGATCATTAATTATAATGGAACTCACCTAAAATGTACAATAAATATGACTATAATAAAATCATTATATATACAATAATTTTTTTAAAAATTTTTTCAAATTCCTCACTATCTCCTTATAGCATAATATCTAACTTTTCTTTTGAGTGAACAGTGACTTGTTAAGAAGTTTAATTTGGAGGTATTAATCACGAACGTTAATAATTTATCAAATATTATAATTTTTTTAATTTATTTTTTTAAAATTTTTATAATGATTTCATAAGAGCTATATTTAAAATTAAAAAATTATTTATTAGAGTACATACAATTTAATATGAAAACTTTTTTTTGTTCAAACTTAAAGATTTTATTTTAATGAAAACTATTAAGTGAGTATTTAGTTTAACTACTTACTTTTAATTTTTTATATAAAATATATTTTTTAATTTATGAGTCAAATTAAAAAAAAAGTAATTAATTGTTTGGTAAAATTATTTAAAAATAATTTTTAAGTAGTTTAAATGTTTGTATTTCGACCCGATCCCACGGGCCGGACGAGTACTAGGACCTGGGCTAGCATAAAACCCCCGAGGCCCATAGTAAGGTTACTGTTCCCCAAATCCATAATCAGGGTCAAAAACTGAGGCCCAATATGTGAATAAAATAAAATAAAATATTAAATTTTTATTCGGGTCAACCTAACCCGATAACCATCAAAAACTAAAGTTATGGGAGCCTAGCTCAATCCTGATAACACCATTTGCAAACAATTTAAATATCATAAAAATTTTGTATTTATTTAAAAACACCAAAACTTAAATTTACATAGCACCTGACATGATTATGACTATTGCTAACACATGCGGAGTTCTAGATTTATAATTTTAGAAAAAAAATAATATAAATAAATAATTGCTAATAAACCTATGAGGAAGAAAGTAGGTTATTCTGAAAAAAAACTCTTCCTGTAGCCTAGAAAAATAGGGTGAACAGAAGTAAGCGTTCGACTTATAAAGTAAGATATTGATTTTACATACAATTTTTATAACTATCTAAATCTAGTGCATCCTTAAGAATGAAGTGCAACATCTTCACACAATTCAAACAAGTCAAGTCATAATCATACTAAAGGCAATCTGGAGAACTCACATACCCATGTGTCAAATCTATACTCACACACACACACACACACACATATGTATATAAGAGCTGATCCCCTATACAACTCTCTTAGTTTTAACCTTTGCCAGCGAGATCAACTCAAAGCCGGACTTTCTCTTAATATCCAAATCAGGGGCTACCGAGATTAACTCGAGCCGTGCTTACCCCGACTTATCCAGAATAAAGATTGGTTCCCAGCGAGTCCAGCTCTAGCTGCGTTTACTTGTCCTAGCCATATCCATATAGACACCACACACACCAAACTCACGCACACAGATCCAAATTGCCATGAAGCAACATATACAGTAAGTCATCAATTACATATGCAACATAGGGTGTGCCTAATAATTAACTATATACATATATTATTAAGTGATACATGAGCATGCCTTGAATATATAATAATATTGAAATTATAAATAAAATCAATATCTACTCACAGATTGGTCAATTGGACTACAGCTGGTCTGGCTGGAAGGAGAAGACGGCAGACACCGACCACCTAAACATACACACTGACATCTATCAAAAGACGGACAAAATTAAATAATTGATTTAAACTATAAAACCAAAATAATTCTTAAGATTTTGTTGAAATTTCGGCAGAGTTTCCCCTGTACCGAGGACCTACCCATCCTATAAAATGGTTCAAATAACATTTCTAAATTAGACATCTCAATCCATATCTCATCAACATTATATGGCCCCTCCTAGATACTCTAAACCAGGCAATAATCACAAAATTGGAAAATTATATTTTAGCTCTTAAAATTAACATTTTGCAAAAAATCACTCAAACGAGCTCTAAAAATTCTAAAATTTTACCTCGCGGTCCTTAACAAGATTATAAGACTATTGCAAAAAGAATTATAATTTTAATCATCCATGTATATTTTATGTATTTTTATTCTAAACTAGATATTAGCATATTTTATATATTTTTATTCTAAACCCGATACTAGGTAATTAAGGAAACTTAGGGTTTGGATTTACCTATGCCGATTCCGATGCTTGGAATGCGTTCAAGGCATCTGAAAACATCAGGATTGACTATAATATTGGCCACGTTCCTGGACAAGCCGTCGGGCAGCCAGATCTGGCCGAAAATGCTGTCTCGAACGCCAATAAGCTATCATCGATCCGATCGCACCTTAATTAAGCCCAAAATTTTTTAATAATTATCATAAAATTATTTTTAATTTTTAAAAATTAAAAAAGTCTAAAAATCTCACTAAGTGATATGGATTGTCCGATGATCGCCTTTTTCAAACGATGTTCGATCGGAGCAGGGTCGGTCCCATCTTGAAGGTTTCATCGCCCTAAGTCCATCGGTCATCTCGGATTTTCGATTCGATAGTCAGATCGCCAGAAAAGTGATCAGAAAGCTTGAAAAATACCTATTTTCTCTCTCTTTCATTCTCTCTCCTCTGGCCACCACACCCACTGTCGCTGGTCAGGAACAGAAGCCCAGAGGGAGAGGAGTTGAGCGCCCCCCTTCCCATGTCTGTGGGCCGTCGAAGTTTGCAGGAAATAAGGAGAGAAGGTGGCGCGTGCTTTTTCTCTCTCTCTCCTCACCTTTGCCATTTTCCTCCACTGTCGGCAGCAGTTCGCCGTCCATGGAAAGACGCCAGTCATGCAGAAGCCACTGAAGTCCTTGCAGGCCGCTATTGTCTCGTTGGTGATGGTAGTCACGCCGGCATATTGAAGGAGAGAGGGGAGAAGGTGATGAGGGAGAGAGAGGGGGAAAAGAGGGAAAAGGAGAGAGAGAAAAAAAAATTGTCTTCTCTTTTTTTTTTTTTAACTTTTAATTACACTCTTGGTCCTTGAACTTTTTTGGTTTATTCAAACAAGTCCAAAAATCTTTTTCAATTAGGTCCCAAATGTCATGACCCAATTTATGGGCCGGACCGGCACTAAGACTTGGGCAAGCATAAGGCCTCCAAAGCCCGTAGTAAGCCTTACTGTTTAAGCCCAAACTATAAGCCCAATTTCAAAACCCAAATTAAGAAAATAACCAGACAGAGTTCGGCCATATCCAGGACCATCCAATGAGGAGTTTTTAACTCACCCAACCTGTAATCATAATATATAACCATTTGGGGAGCTCAGCTCACCCACAACATTCTCAATCAGCACAATGTGATTACTGGGAGCCCAGCTCCCTCATCCACATAAACAAATAAATCCATAAGTTCACACATACATAATCAATAAGTCAACAAATTTAAATGGTTAATCTTTTATGGATCCAGCTAAATAAAATGTCACTAGCACATGTAGAGTTTTAGATTTCAATTAACAACAAAAAATATAAACCAAGGAACCAATGGACTTATGAAGGAGGAGACAGGTCAATCACAAGAAAAACTCTCCTATAATCTGGAAAAATTGGGTGAACAGGAGTGAGCGTTCGACTCATAGAGTAAGATATTGATTTTAAAAATAATTTCTATAACTATCTAGTTCTAATGCATCCTTAAGGATGAAATACAACAACGATCAACAATATTCACCAAATTCAAACAATATTTACCCAAAGAATAATTTGGAGCACTCACACACACACATATACCATATCAAATGAAATACATATGGGAGCTGATCCCCTATACAGCTCTCTTACTCCAAAACCTGCTAGCGAGATTAACTTAAATCAGATTTTCACTTAATAATCCAATTGTGGGGTTCAACAAGATCAACTCAAAGCCGTACTCACCCCGACTTTCTCAAAAAGGACTGAGCCCCAAGCGAGATAAGCTCAAGTCGATTTGCCCGTTCTACCCATATCCGTCACACCACACCACATGCACACAGCTCCAAATTACCCTAAGGTGACATCCACATCCATTTTTGCAATTAAGAAAATGCAACATAAAACGTGTCTAGCATTTAGCTACATACATATATTTATATGTGATGTATGAGCATACCTTGAATATATAATAGTATTGAAATTGTAATTAAAATCAATATCTACTCACAAATTAATCATTGATCACTGAGGCGGCTGGACAGAGGAGGAAGGCTGGCTCGACTCATCTAAACATTATATCAAAAATTTTATCAATATTTATTCAAACAAAACTTCAAAGAGTCAAAGGACAAATATTAAATTTTGGCAAAAATCTGGCAGAATTTTCTCTATACCTAGGACCTACCCAACCTGCAAAAAGATCCAAATAACACTTCTAATATATAAATCCCACATCTACATCTCATTATCATCATATGGCCTATCCTGGGCTCTCCCAAACAGTCAATACTCATAATTTTGAAAAATTACATTTTAGTCTCTATAACTATCATTTTATTATAAATCATTCAAATGAGTTCTAAAATTTCTAAAATTCTACTCCACAGTCCTTACCAATATTATGAAGCTAATACAAGAGGATTTATAATTTTCTAACTACCCACGAATATTTTGTAGATTTTTATTTTGAATTTGGCACTAGGTAATCGAAGAAACTTAGGGTTCGGGTTTACCTATGTCAATTCTAAAGTTTGGAACGCGTTTGGGGTGTTTGAAAATGGTGGGTAGACTATAACTTTGACCCGATCCGATCCAATTCAATTCGATCAGTTCGATTCAAGATATCCGAATTTGAATTTTTACTCTACTCTAGGACCAAAAAATTTTAAAAAATTCTAGAAAACTCAAAAAAATTTTTGGAGTTCAAATATATTTTTATTTTTGCCACGTGGTCTTTAAATTAATTTTTATAAATCAATGAAATTTATTAGTTTAAGAAAATCGAACCCGATTTTTAAAATCCAAAAAATTTCAAATAAATTCTCATAATTTTAATACAATAAAATATTAATATTTACATATAAAATAATTATTTAAAAATTAGAGGTGTTACACCAAATGCAATTTATGCATTTTTAAACCATCATAATAAAAATAATAGAATAATCAAGTTAATAACAATTTAATCAAACCTTAGAACCAAGGCTAAAAATAATATATTTTGTTAATTAATTTGATATTAATTTATAAAACTAACCATTTTAATTAAAATTGGGCTATTAAGTAATTTATAAAATATGTTTAGAAAAAATATTAAAAATGTATAAATGAAAGTTTTACAAATATTATAAATTAGTTAGATAATATTAAAATACTGTATAAAAATATGAAATTTATATTTTTTTAAAAAATTTGGGTTATTACAGTTTGATTCAAAGTTGTTTAAAAGTAGTTTAATTTATTAAAATTACTAAAAAGGATATATAATTAAGTGTTGTAGTTATTAAAATGAGGATAATGTTGTTATTTTTAAAAATTATTATGATAATATAGTTTTTTACTTGGTAAAAGAATAGTTTTAAAATAAATAGATAAGTCATAAGTAATATTTCTTACTTATAACTTCCGATTTATTTTAAGTATTTTTTAACTTATAAGCAAAACTAAACACTAATCTACTTAGAGACTTTCTGCTTATAAGTAAATTTGACTGACTTATAAGTTAAATCAAATTGTTGTTGTTAAAATGGAGATAATGTTAATATTTTAAAAAATTATTATGATAATATAGTCTTTTACTTAGTCAAAGAGCTGTTTTAAAATAAATAGATAAGTCATAAGTCTCTAGTTATGACTTTTAACTTATTTTAAATAGATTTTTTAATTTATAAGCCAAATCAAATAATAATTTACTTATAATTTTGTACTTGTAGATAATTTGATTGGCTTATAAGCCAAACCAAATACCTTATAAATAATTATAATTATAATTATTATGAGATTTGGTGAGATAAATATTAATTAATTATTATAAGTATAAATATTATAAAATTATTTGCTTAAGAATAGTTTATATAAAATTTTTAAAAATCTATAAAATTTATAAAATAACATTTCTAAAATAAATATTTTGAAAGAGTCAATACTAAACAAGTTTATTATATATAAATATAATTTTAATTTTTATACCTAAATAATGTCCCCTCTGTTTTCTTGAGGGCTCCAACCCGTTTGGAGCTATTCTTTCTCTGTGAAAACTTTCGTGATGCCAGTCATTCCACGACGCACGGAAAAACTAAACCATTCTTTTTCTCTGTTCGATAAATTCAATTCAAATTTTGGAACAATTTTCATATTGTTGCTCCACAAGGTTGCTAGTAAGTTCTCTGTTTTGGCAAATTCTTCTTTAACCCAACAGCAAGTTTCGACCCACGAAAAGGAATAATGGGTAAAGTCGCTTTCCAAGCTATTATCTTGGAAAAAATTAACCACAAATTTCCGTTCAACATACAGGAAGTCTTTGGAGACTTGGACCATTGACAACAGGCAGGATCAGGAATTCATCATCAAAATTAATTTGCACGTAAACACACTGTGGGTGGTCAGCTTTGAAGTAGGTAAGCTAATACAATGTAGAGATCAGGTCTAACTCAACTAGACAGCTAGCTTAAAAAAAAAAAGAGAAATATCAAAATCATTCCACCATGTCAATGAAAAAAGAAAATAAGGATTAGCAATTCTGCTTCGAATTTAACATAAGAATATAAACAAAATTATGGTTGTCTTATATAGGATTAGCTGCCTAATTTTGTTTCTTGCACCTCACCGCTCTCAGGCACACAATAGCGCCTAGCCTCCAGGGCCTCTTTTGTACTTTCAATAACTATGATTCTAGATCAATCAATGTTTATGATATGTATTCTACCCTATGGTAATGAGAGTAAGAACCATCCAAATGAAAAGAGCATATATTATAAGAAACACATTGGGTGGTTTTCAGACAACTCTCAGGAGATTACTTTGAAATGGGAAGTTCATCTCATAAGTCATAACAATGTGCACTACCATTATATTAAATTTTATTTTAATATAATAATATTAATGAGTTGGATATTTGAGCTTATATTCAAGCTTTCAGACAAGTTGAGCATGAGCTGAATTTGATTAAAAAAAAAATTATGTTATCATGGGATACTTATTGATTTGATTTTTGAATTAGGATTTTGATTTTGTTTTGTTAATTTGTGGACAGGGAAAGAGAGTTTGTTAAGAAGTTGTTTTTGATATGTTGTTTGAGATGAAAAAAGGGATATTATTGATTATGATATTTAGGGGTATGCTATTATGGTTTTTATTAATATCTATTTAAGAATCGAAATTGAATTAAAATTTTGGTATTATTTTCATTTTACTCTTCATGTTTTAGTTCAGTGCATTTTCAATTCGGTTTTAGATTTTTTAAAAAAAATTAAGCAATTGTTTACATGGAAATTCATACCTGAATATAAGGTTATTTGTTTGACTTAATTCAAAAAATAATTGAATTAATTTCAATCATTAAAATTATTTTCTAGTATAAATTTCAAATAAAAATAAATATAAAATATATTTTATATAATAATATAATAAATATAAAATATATTTTCTTTTTAAATATAAAATTTAAATTAATGAACTATTTTATTAATTAAAAAAATTAAGAATTATATTATAATTTATTATTAATTTTTTCAAATTTAATTTATCTTTTAACTACAATTGCAATAAATCATAAAGGTTAAGTTATAGTATAAAAAATTTAAATAATTGGTTATAATTGTCAAATCGCTTTGTACAACTTCATCCATTAGGCTTTCTAAAATGATAAAATAGCTATTATATTAATACGATGCTAATTATGCCAATTTAAATTATTAAAAGTCAATTAAATTAATTAAATGGATGCAGATTTAAAATAATTAAACAAAGCATATAATTTAACTAATTTACAAAATTGAGATTTTAAATAAGTATACTGGTGTTAGGACAAAGATAATCAATTATCTGTTATATATGTACTCTTTATCACATTTATTACTCTTCATTATTATTATTCGGCATAAATTATACATAGAGCTATACTTTTTTTCAGAAAAAAAAAAATTAAAGATAGAACTTTCATTAAATAGAAATAGAATACAATTTTAAAGTACAATATGCATACTACTACAATTACACATAAGGAACTTTGAAATAAATTGTTTATACAAAATATAATAATAATTATTTTAATTTAAATAACTTAATCGTATTAATAAAGTATTTGATTTAGCCATTTCGCGTAGAGCATATTTCAATTAGTGGTAATCTATTACTATTTAACTCAACATTTTTCTTATGAGCTAATTTGGAAACCATCAAATTTTGGTATACCCATGAAGGAAAAATCCATACTTCTTAACATTACATTTCTATTCAAATAACAAAATAAAACACCTAAGAGAGAAAAAAAAAAAATCCTTACAATAAAGGAAATAACAAATCCTCGCAAAGAAAGAATTACTGATCCTTACAGACGAGAAGATACCAAATCCTCTCAAACAAGGCAACAAAACTCAAATCTATTAGTAATAATAGATAGGAACAAATACTGATCTGTTTTAAAAATATATGAGTTTAGAGATTATTAGAAAAAAAAAAAAAGAAAAAAGAAAAAAACAAATGTAATAACAAGTGAAAATACTTACCTGTCTTAAAAAACTCATAAAGAAAAGAAAAAGAAAAAAAGAAATGTAATAACCAGTGAAAATACTTATATGTGACCATCTTAAAAAACTCATAAAGAAAGAAAAAAAGAAAAAGAATTTAAAAAAGGAGGAAGTTAGGATTGCCCTCATATAAAGAGCTATACTTATAAGATACAAACAAACTTAATAGTATTTTAATGGTGGAGATTTAAAATGAGTAGCATAACACATGTAGATTTCCTTAGTAGCTATATGATATTAAATTATACATAATTTTACGCTCTTTGAGGTAACATCAAGCTCAACGATCCAACATTGCCAATAGCCTTCAAAACCATATGAGACAGATAAATTCAAGCACTTGAATTGCAGCCAAAGCCACCCTAGCTCTCATAGCCAAGGAGATGGTGATTTGAACTATTTTCAGTTTTCACAGTGTTGCTCCAACAATTGTGTTTTGCCAAATTCTTTTTGAACCCAACCACATTCACATTTTCAAGCTTCAACCCATGGAAAGAAAGAACAGGTCCCATCTTTGAGACCAAAAGAAAAAAAATGTAAAGTCTCTTTCCAACCTACAATTTTTTGGAAAAAATTAACAACAGATTTCACATTTAAGTCCTTGGAGACTTGGACCAGTGACCTTATACTGATGTCACAGTTGCTAGTCTTTTATTTGCTATCCTACCCAGCTTCTTGATTTCTTTAGTAAGGCTTTAACTTATTGTGTATATAAATATAAAAGATAAACAACAGGCAGGATCCGGAATACATGCATCAAAATTAACCTGTGTTTCTCTTCATACAAAATGTCACAGAATTGATTGGCTGGATTTGTTCATCAGTACTCGCCTTCAGGATCGTCCTGTTGAACTTGATAGTTTGATGTTTCAAGATATTACTGGATGCTTGTCTGTTGTCCCAAAATAGTCCAAGAGGGGGGTGAATTGAACTTTAACAATTTTTCGGCCCTTGCTTGTAGCCTAATGAAAAATTGTGGCTTTGTTCAACTAGGTGCTTCTCTACATACAATGAAAGTAATATGTGTTTCAACAATGTGTTCCTAAGTTGCAATTCAAGCCTCAATCAATGTATATAGCAATATCTAAATTTCTTTAAGTTATCCTTCTTATTATTTAAAATATAGCACTTACAACCAAATGCTTTGAAATATGAGATATTTGGTTTTCTTCCTTTCCAAAGCTCATAGGGGGTCTTTTTCAAAATTGGTCTAATCAAAACTCTATTCAACACATAGCAAGATGTATTAACAGCTTCAGCCTAAAAGTATTTTGGCAAATTATTTTCACTCAACATAGTTCTAGTCATTTCTTGCAAAGTCCTATTTTTCCTTTCTACTACCCCATTTTGTTATGGTGTTCTAGGAGCTGAAAAATTATGGTTGATTCCATATTTATCACAATATTTCTCAAATAAATGATTTTCAAATTCAGTTCCATGGTCACTTCTTATAGATGAGATGCAAAAGCCTTTTTCATTTTGAACCATTTTACTAAAAGAGGTGAATTTTTCAAAAGTTTCATCTTTGTGAGCAAGGAAAAATGTCCATGTATATCTTGAATAGTCATCAACAATAACTAAAGCATATGACTTCCCACCAAGACTAGTAGGAGTTACGGGTCCAAATAAATCAAGATGAAGCAATTCTAGTGGCCTAGTGGTAGACACAATATTTTTAGATTTAAAAGATGCTCTAGTATGCTTTCCTAGTGCACATGCTCTACATTGAAATTCGTTTTCATAATTAATCTTAGGAAGACCATTAACAAGTTCTTTCTTAGATAATTTTAAGAGTGTATGCATGCTTGCATGACCCAGTCTTCTATGCCACAAATAACTAGAGTTATCAAGAGATACTAGACATGTACCATGATTAGTTTCAAAATTATTCATGTCAAGCAAGTAAACATTATTGGATCTATTTGCAATGAACAATGTGTCATTATCTAAGTTATTGATTGTACATAGAGAAGAAGTAAACTTTACCTCAAAACCTTTATCACAGAGTTGGCTTACACTTAGCAAGTTGTATTTCAAACATTCAACAAGTGACACATCTTCAATACAAGGTTTGGTTCCAATTGTGCCATTTCCAATTATTTTTCCTTTTCCTTTATCTCCAAATTTTACATATCCTCCATCTTTCATTGTGATTTCTGAAAATTTGTCCTTTTCACCAGTCATGTGCTTTGAACAACCACTATCTATATACCATTTATCACTTTCCTTCATCCCTTTGAAACAAACCTGAAATTTAATCACTGAGCTTTAGGTACCCAAGCAACTTTGGGTCCTTGGGGGTTAGTGACCTTAGGTAAGGTTCCTTTTGGCACCCATACCTTCTTTACCTTAAGAAGACCTTTCCTAAGTGCACAAGAACTAATCATATGACCTCTCTTATTGCAATAATAACATGTAACATTAGGCAAGGAAGATGTAGATGCTTTAATGAAATGATTCTTATATTTGTCATAGTTCATGAAACCATCAAAACCAATTCCATATTTTTCATTTAAAATTCTTTAGTTTCCAAGAAGTACATCTAGAGTTTCTTTTCCTTTTGTAAATTTAGCCAAATCATTTGTCAAAGATTCTACTTTAGCCTCAAGAACTTTATTTTTCTCAATAAGCATTTCACAAGTTTCTTTTGAGGTTTTCAACTCTAAGTCTAGTTCTTTAAACAAAGCAATTTGCCCTTTGTAAAATTCATTTTCTTTATGCACATTGGACATGGCAATATTTTGTGATCTCAATGATTCAATTTCTAAATTCATTTTAGTGTACTTTCTCTTGTAATTTCTATATTCATCATATACTCTAGCAAATGCAAGTTCAAGTTCTTCTACATTAGGAGATTCATAAGAATTTACCTCATTGTCACTTTCTTCTTCCTTTTGTGAACTCTCGATTTTCTCTTCAAGTGCCATCATACAAAGAAGAGCAGTTTCTTTGTCACTTGATTCATCATTTGAAGATTCTTCACTATTGCTCCATACTACTTTCATAGCTTTCTTGCTCCTATCTTCTTTTCCTTTCTTCTTTTTGAGTAATGGACATTTGGGCTTGATATGTCCAGGTTTGTGACACTCATAACATACAATTTCTTCTTTTGAATCCCTGAAATGTTTATCCTTGGGAGTATACTTTTTCAAGAATTTCTTGTATTTGCTTCCTCCCTTCTTGAAAGCTCTTTTAAATTTTCTTGCAAGCATAACCATTTCATCATCATCATCACTAGAAGTACTTGAGTTGTCACTTGAGTCAACTTTGAATGCAACTCCTTTCTTCTTATCTTCATCCTTATTTGACTTGAGAGCAATGTTTTTCTTCTTCTTTTGCTCATTTTCAACATCATCTTTCTTGTATACCATCTCATGTGCAATGAGAGATCTAATGAGTTCATCATAAGTGAATGTTTTAAAATCCTTGGTATCTTGGATAACTGTAGTCTTTGCTTCCCAAGATTTTGGAAGTGATCTAAGAATTTTCTTCACAAGTTCAGCTTCCTCAAATCTTTTACCAAGCGCTTTGAGAAGATTTACAAGATCAGTAAACCTTGTACTCATATCCGCAATTGATTCTCCTGGCCTCATTTCAAACAGCTCATAATCTCGAATAAAAAGGTTTGCTTTGGACTCTTTGATGACATCAGTTCCTTCATAAGTGACTTCAAGCTTATCCCAAATTAGCAGATTGACATCCTGAAACACGATTGTATTCATTAAGGTCAAGTGAGCAATGCAAAATATTAATAGCTTTAGCATTTATAGAAATTTTCTTCCAATCATTGTCATCATATTCATCTTCAAGTTTTGGAACTTTTGTAGTTCCTGAACCATTCTTTTGAGGAACATGTGGACCATTTTTAATAATTCTCCATGCATCAATATCTACAGATTGTATGAAATTTCTCATTCTTACTTTCCAAAATGAATAATTAGTGCCATTGAAGAGTGGTGGTCTAGTGATTGAGTAGCCTTCAGCTAATGGTGCGGGTATACCGGCAGTATTGCTAGATGAGCCAGCCATTTTGGATCACTCTAAGGTTGTAACACCCTAAGCAACAGAGACAAGCTCTGATACCAATTTGTTGTCCCAAAATAGTCCAAGAGGGGGGGTGAATTGGATTTTAATAATTTTTCGGCCCTTGCTTGTAGCCTAATGAAAAATTGTGGCTTTGTTCAACTAGGTGCTTCTCTACATACAATGAAAGTAATATGTGTTTCAACAATGTGTTCTTAAGTTGCAATTCAAGCCTCAATCAATGTATATGGCAATATCTAACAAAACATGCATCATACAATATACAACTAATTTCTCAAGTCACTCAATATATTCACAAGTTTATCAATTCAATCTATTCAACCAACATTCAATATCATGTATAGAAAGTAAAATTTAAATTGCACAAAAATAAGGAGGTCAAGGTTAGAGAGATCAAACACAATGATTTTTATAGTGGTTCGGCTTAACTAGCCTACATCCACTCTCTCAAAGAACCCTCTTTGAGTCTTCTCTCCACTATTTGCTCTTTTGAAGGCAAGAGACCAAAAGCCCTTTACAACTTTTCAACACCAAGCTTTTACCAAGGTAGCTTGAAACCTTCACAAGTGCTATCTCAAGCACTAACTCTCTCAAGCTTCAATAGGTACTTGTACAACCTCTCTTAAATGCAATTTAATGTTTCAACACTCACTCTTACTCAATACAAATCAAACTATAAAGAAGAGATGAGTTGATTTGCCAATGGTAGCTCAAAGACTTTAAAGCTCTTGAATGAAAGCAATAAATGAAAAATCAAAGTTGGAGTTCAAATGTAAGCTTTCATCAAGTGTAAATGAAGTAAAGAAAGTGTATTTATAGTCCCAAATCATTTTAGACCATTTGGAACCCTTTTGGAACGTTATACACACTGCCCAAGACAAAATAGCCATTATTTTGTCCTTTTGTGCGAAGTTGAGCAGCTCTGATCAATTAGTAAACTAATGAAATATTGGTAGCAGTCAATAAACTGGTTAGTAAACTAATTTTTTTAGCAAGCACATTAGCAAACTAAAAATTAGCAAACCAGTTAGCAAACTAAGTCAACAGCTGCATGTCTCAACTTGCAATGTAAAATGATTTAGACCTTAAAAAAAATGTTTCAATAGTAGTGTCCAAGGTCATGATGAGAAAAAGTAATCAGAAAATAAAATTTCATTTTTGAGCTCCATTCGACTAAATTCTCATCTATTCTTTTCACAAAAGACCTAAGACTCAATCTCTAATACTATGCCTTTCATACCTTTTCTTTGAGTCCTGGCTTCCATAGTCTTGTTCTTTTCTTATTTTGGATTTGTCTTGAAATGCCTTTGAGTATCATTTCTCCTTAGATACAACTTCAAAGATACTTTAGGAATAAGACAAAGAATCTACACATCACTTTAAAGTTGGGTTAGATAGATTCTATTTGAGTTTTATTATCATCAAAATCAATGCTCATTTTGAGCTACACGGGGTTAACATTGTCCCTAGATCCATTCTGGTTTGAGAGTTTCTTCCTCCTCCGTTTCCCAACAAAAATTTTATGCAACCATTATATATATAATGGATTGATTTTGATCATTAATTAAAATGAAATTCAGGTAAAATGCACAATAAATATGACTATAATAAAATCATTATATATACAATAATTTTGTTTTAAATTTTTTCAAATTCCTCACTGTCTCTTTATAGCATGATATGTAGCTTTTCTTCTAAGTGAACAGTAACTTGCTAAGAAATTTAATTTGGAGGTATTAATCACAAACGTTAATAATTTATTAGATATTATAAATTTTTTTTATTTATTTTTTTAAAATTTTTATAATAATTTCATAAGAGTTATATTTAAAATTAAAAAAAAAATATTTATTAGCGTACATATAATTTAATATAAAAACTTTTTTTTATTCAAACTTAAATATTTTATTTTAATGAAAACTATTAAGTGAGTATTTAGTTTGACTACTTACTTTTAATTTTTAACATAAAATATATTTTTTAATTTATGAGTCAAATTAAAAAAAAATTAATTATTTGATAAAATTATTTAAAAATAATTTTTAAGTAGTTTAAATGTTTGATTCAAAGTTTTTTTAAAAGTAATTTAATTCAGTGAAATTACTAAAAAGAATATGTAATTAAGTGTTATAGTTGTTAAAATGAGGATAATGTTGTTATTTTTAAAAATTATTATGATAATATAGTCTTTTACTTGGTCAAAGATTAGTTTTAAAATAAGTAAATAAGTTATAAGTAATATTTCTTACTTATATTTTTCAACTTATTTTAAATATTTTTGAACTTATAAACCAAATTAAATGCTAATTTACTTAGGGACTTTCTGCTTATAAGTAAATTTGGTTGACTTATAAGTTAAATCAAATTGTTGTTGTTAAAATGGAGATAACGTTAATATTTTAAAAAATATTAGGATAATATAATATTTTATTTAGTCAAAGAGTTATTTTAAAATAAGTAGATAAGTCATAAGTTTTTACTTTTGATTTTTGACTTATTTTAAGTAGATTTTTTAATTTATAAGTCAAACGAAACATTAATCTACTTATAATTTTCTACTTTTAATTAGTTTGATGGGCTTATCAGCCAAACTAAATGCTTTATAAATAATTATAATTATAATTATTATGAGATTTGGGTGAGATAAATATTAATTAATTATTATAAGTATAAATATTATAAAATTATTTGCTTAAAAATAGTATATATAAATTTTTTAAAAATAAAAACTATAAAATAATATTTCTAAAAATAAATATTTTGAAAGAGTCAATACTAAACAAGTTTATCATATATAAATATAATTTTAATTTTTATACCTAAATAAAAAAGTATTTTAATTTTTTTGGGGCCATGCCCCCTCTGTTTTCTTAAGGGCTCTAACCCCTGTTTGGAGCTATTCTTTTTCTGTGAAAACTTTCATGATGCCAGTCATTCCACGACGCAAGGAAAACTAAAGCATTCTTTTTCTCTGTTCGATAAATTCAATTCAAATATTGGAACAATTTTCACATTGTTGCTCCACAAAGTTACCAGTAAGTTCTCTGTTTTGGCAAATTCTTCTTTAACCCAACCACGAGTTTCAACCCACAAAAAGAAATAATGGGTAAAGTCGCTTTCCTAGCTATACTTTCTTGGAAAAAATTAACCACAAATTTCCGTCCAACATACAGGAAGTCTTTAGAGACTTCGATCATTGACTGTGGCTGGCCACGGCCTCTGCTGCAGTGCAACCTGCAGCTATAAACGAGATACAATTGATGATGAGGATTTAACCATCGAATTTTAATTTTATAAAAAATGGCGCACAAGAGTTTTGATAAATGCATAATTTATTAATTTTACTCCCATCACATTTAATATTTTTAGTGTGTTTTCGTGTTTAATTCAGTTGGTTAAAATATATTTATCATTTAGGCATATTTTTAGATATTTGTGGAATAATTGTGTTAAATGGAGAAATTTTCAGTATTTGACTTTTGCTATATTTTTTAGGTGTTTCTAAAGTTGTGGGTCTCCAAATTGAGTGTTGTTTAATCCATTGAAAAGCTAAGATAGAGCACTTCAAATGATAAAGAGGGACCAAAGCCCAAATCAGTCTCCAAGGTTGACAAAATATAGATCTATTGAAAAAGCCCAGACTTAATGTGTCACGACCAGTTTCAGTATTTATTTTGTATCTGAAGTTTCAGATGTCCAAATGAAGCAAGCCCAAGCCCAATTGAACCTTAAGAGCCACCTCTACAACTTATATGAAAGGCTAGACGCGAGATGAGGCCATTTTAATTGTGAAAAATGGCAATGAAATCGTTACTATGGGCTGGATCGTCTGTTTAAACCAGTCCCGATTTTTGGGCCATCACTTGGGTTGTAGACCTCGGATTTGGGCGAATTAGTACCCGTTGGAAAGCTAAGAAATAGGGCTACAACTTTCCTGAAGAGAGTAGAGGCAGATTCGGAAAGAAAGCCCCTGAAAATCTGCCTTAATTCCAGAGACGTGAATGCAAGCTGAAAATCTGCATTTTGAATTTTAAAACTTTTCCTAGTTTGTTTCCTATCTTTGGGGTTAGGTTTTTTACTATAAATACGTCTTTGGGCAGCAACTAAGAGCATCCCAATTCAGACTTTCGTTCTCCATTTGAAGGCTTTCATTCTCCATTCTCTTTTTAGATTTCTTCTTTATTTTTCTGTAAGCCATGAACATGAGTGACTAAGTTTTTAATTCAGTTCAAGGGATTCAAGTTCCTATGTGTGATTTGTGATATTAGGTTCTTAATTTAATTTATGTCTTTTTGAATATCTATTATTTTCTGATTTAATTGTTTTTGATCTGTTGAATGATTTGTTAAAAAAGCCTATTAGTTAATTGTTTGATTTAATCAATTGCTAGTTCATCTTCATAATTCGTAATTGTTGTGTGAGATTGAATATGAGTAGCAATTAGGTTTTATTGATTATGATCCAAGTTTTCGATAATAACCTAAGGAAATAATAAGGTGGATTAAATGATTTATACTTCATAAATTGTTGTTCAACTTAACTACTTCCTTTTCTTAAAACAGTTATTAATTTGACGAGAATTGCTTAATCCCAACTCAGTTAATAATTAGAGTCAATAAGAGTGCTGGGCTCGAATTAATGAGTATAGGGAAGTCAGGGATTTACCTCGCTGTTTGGTAAATCTACGTTAAGTATTCAATAAGATATAATTGTATTTCTTTTGTCTATTATCAAATCAATGCATTGGAATGCGAATTACCTTGGACTAAAGTTTGTTTAATTGGAGAGTTTCTTATTTTTAGATCTTAATTTTGGATTTTTTATTTCTTCTTTGGATTGTGAAGTAACACCCCCCAACCTTTATTTCTTTTTCCATTACACAAGTGCACGAAATTTAATAATTCAGTCTCTAGAGTTCGACCTGGATTTACCACTGACTGCAGAAAATATTTCATAATTATTTATTTCAGTTAATTTAATTTCTAGTTGATTCGACAGCCATCAAGTTTATTCTTTCTTATTTACATAATCAGCTTGCTGGTCTTTTTCTTGTTCCCATCTGAGATGGTCCTAGCCAAACAAGTCCAAGTCCCTAAAACCAGTGAGTTCCTTTCATCGCTGCTTCGTTGCTTTGATCTTTAGCTCACTGATATTCAATACCTTAACATTTATGTATATAAAGTTTATATTATCCAATTTTAATTTCTTTCTCTGTTGTTGCAGAAGAGCAGCTGAAAAATTTTGAGGAAAGTAAAATTGGACTAGGTGATCATCCTTCACCACCAGCCCCAAGTGCCAAACATGGCTAGTAAGTTCTCTGTTTTGGAAAATTCTTCTTTGATCCAACCCCAAGTTTCAACCCACGAAAAGAAATAATGGGTGAAGTCGCTTTCCCAGCTATATATAATTTCTTGGAAAAAATTAACCACAAATTTCCGTCCAACACAAAGGAAGTCTTTAGAGACTTGGACCATTGACTGTGGCTGGCCACAGCCTCTGCTGCAGGGCAACCTGCGGCTATAAAAGAGATACAATTGATGATGAGGATTAACCATCGGATTTTCATTTTATCAAAAATGGCGCACAGGAGCATATTCTTTCTTATTTACATAATCAGCTTGCTGGTTTTTTTCATTTTCCCATCTGAGATGGTCCTAGCCAAACAAGTCCAAGTCCCTAAAACCAGTAAGTTCCCTTCATCGCAGCTTTTTTGCTTTGATCTTTAGCTCAATGATATTCAATACCTTAGTATTTATGTATATAAAGTTTATATCATCCAATTTTAATTTCGTTCTCCGTTGTTGCAGAAGAACAGCTGAAAAATTTTGAGGAAAGTAAAATTGGACCAGATGGAAGTGTTTCACCAGCAGGACCCCATGGGGAAGTTCCCATAGGTGACCTCCACTAGCTGCTCCATCGCTGCAAAAGAAGCACATACATATATATACACACACTTTGAACGATGGTATCATATATTCTATTGGTGAAATAATGTATTATATTCTCATAAATACACTATTTAATTTTGGACGTTTATTCAGAATATAAAATATATATTATTCTGTATCAGAGTGTATTTCACGGTTTTAATATTGAATTAGTAATTACTTTCTTTTTAATATTATTCTGTATCAGAGTGTATTTCATGGCTTCAATATTATTCTGTATCAGAGTGTATTTCACGGTTTTAATATTGTCATAAAAAAAGATGAATGATTATGAAAATGTTTAGTTTGTACATGGTCCAATTAAAGTTGTTAAAAAGAAAGTAATTTTTGAAGTAAATTTTGTAATATATCTGAAAATTGTGATATATATATATATATATATATATATATATATATATATATATATATATATATATATTGAAATATACAAAATATATAGTGATAAGATATTTAAGAATTAATTAGAATTTTTTTTAATATAAAATATGTACGTTATTATTTGCTCTTTCTAAGCTCGAAACTCAGAGTCTGCCACTGTATATATAGCACTTCTTGAAATTAAAATTCTTCTCAAGGAATATTACACAGAGAATTCTAATTTTAGGTTTTTCTAATTAGTTTATAATTTTCTACTTATACTCCCAATTCCTCCGGGAGAAGCCCAAACATTCCAAATTTTACGGTAAACTTAATTTTAGGATAATTATGGTTGCACAATTAATTTTATGAGTTATTTTATAAAAGTCATTAATTTTTTTTTTCTTAAAACTAGTTTAATTTTAACTTGAGTATTATTAAAGTCAATGAGATAATCTATTACTGGTTTCCATATTAATATGCATTAATTTATTATTTATAGTCATTCAATTTTAGGTATTTTCCAATATTATCACTTAACTTTATTTTTTTTTAATTCAAAACTCTCTTAATTTTAATTTGAGTAGACCAGTAGACCTACATTCTCTATTATCTATAAATGGAGGTTTACAAATTACTACAAATAAAAAAAAAATTATTTCTTTCTCCCCACATCTCTCTAATTTCACATTTTCTAATTCAAATTCAATAAATTATAAATATTTACATTAATATATATATATATATATATATATATATATATATATATATATATATATTAGAAATTTAAGAAATATATAATTTGTTAATTTAATTATTTTTAATATTTTTCATATATTTTGAGATTTTTTTTAAAAGTTTTAAATTTAAATTTTTATTATTGAATTTAAGTGTATTTAGTCTAATATTATTTATTTATAATTTGAAAAAATAAATTAAAATAATTGTGACATTCTGTAGAAAATATAATTATTTCAATTTATTCCTTCCTTCAAATTACAAGTAAATAGTATTATACACTAAATGCAGTAAATTCAATAGCAAAAATTCAAATAAATTTTCAAAATAAGTCTTAAAATATATTAAAATAATCAACTTACTGAATTATATATTTTTTAAATCTCTAAGATATTACATCATTTGGTTAGTGTGTTGTTAGTGTAAATATTTAAAATTTATCAAATTTTTATCAGAGAATGTGAAATTAGGAGAGGAGAGAGATTTTTTTTTTTTTTTTTTGTGATAATCTATAAACCTACAATTACAGGTAATAAAAACTTTATATCCACTAATAATGAAATTGAGAGAGTTTGGAATTTTAAAAAAGAAATTGAAGTTGAGTGATGATAATGAACAAAATTTAAAATTGAGTGATTATGATTAAAAATTAGCCCATTTTTAACTTAGAAACTTGTAATAGTAGGTTACAAGGACTTTAATGATATTTAAATTAAAGTTGAATGAATTAAAAAAAAAAATTGAGTGATTTTGACGAAATAATTCATAAGTAACTTTGATGATTACTTTTAATTTTATATTTGCACTCTTTTTTTTTTAATGTAAATGATGAAATTAAATTAATGTTTTGTAAATGATGAAATTAAATTAATGTTTTCTTATTATATTACATGCCTTTTAAATTATCTTATGTATGTCAATAACTAAATTATTCCTCTGTTTTTAATTTTTAACTATGAAATGCCTAAAATTAAAAAATATTCAGACTTGAGAATGGAAATTTTTGAAATATATTACTTAGTTATTTTTTCTAGAAAAAAAAAAAGAAGGAAGAGAGCATAAACGTACATTTTCACAGGAAAAAACAAACCTAATTTCTTTTTATTAAACAAATTGGTGCAGGCTATGGATAAAAATAAATGGATTTTCTTCATAATAAATGGCTGGCCGGAGCTTGCTTATTGTTTGCATGATCATGTTGGTTTTGCGTTCATCCTTTTTCGTCGCAGGCAATTAAAGATGACCGTCGGCTGATCCAACCAAAATACCAAAATCCACTAAGTTTCATTAACTCTTTATGCGATCATTTAGTTCATTAGATCTAACGACGGAGAGATCTTAATTAATGGTTGCAGAAGATAAGAATAGTGGGCGGCATGAAAATTTCCAGAAAAATAAGAGTGATGAACCTAATCCATATTCACCACAATGGATAAATGTAAAAATTACTAGACTTAAATTCGAATTTGATGAATATATTAAAAATATAAATTTATTTATCATTGTTGAAAAAATTCACGAAGTTATTTAATTTTATATATTTTAATTAATAATTTATATAAATATGTTTTTATTAATGATTTATATATAAATTTATAAATATTATTATAAAAATATATATTTTAAATCCGACTTGGATATTATTCCTTAAATCTAAACCTATCCTAAATCCAATTATAAAATTATTCAAATCTGTCATATTAGAATTTATTCGAATTGAGTACCTACAAATGTCCAATTCATTGCCATCTCTATGCTTGTCATGTCGTGAAATGAAATTAGGTAAATTACTATTAAATCTTTAATATAAAACAAAAATCATATAACAATTCTTAATTTATTTTTGAGTAAATGGTTAATTCTCAAATTTAAATTCTATTAATAAATCAGTCTCTATCATTAAACTACTTAATTATTAATATGAAGACTATTTTATTAATCAAATAAATTTTATGCACTAAATTATTTTAAATTAAAAAAAATTAATGATTAATTAAGATAATATGAACTAATTTATTAACAAAATTTAAATTTGACGAGCAAATTTTTACTTAAAAACAAATCAAATTCTGACTTGTGTGTTTTATTATATCTCAGGATTTAGTTATAATTTACCCTTAAGAAATTAAGCTATCGATATATATATATATATATAATCAATTATTTGATTTGCCGTAAATTTTACTCTAAGCTCTCATGTATTCCGAAATCCTTTTAATTAGAGTTCAGAAATTTAAATATTGATAATTTTCATCTTATTTAAGATATTTTCCAGTCTTAAAAATTGTGTTACCCCTTAATGTTAAAGAAAAATCACTAATCTATATCATTGTATGCGGATTATGACTTGATTAAAATTTATTTTAAAGAAAAAAAAGTTGCAAATTATGATTGTTTTCGTCGTGTGAATTTATTTTGTAATAGCTAGAAATATCTTAATTATTTTCAAGAGAAACATTAAGCTATCAGATTAATTATGATATAAATTAAAATGCATATGCTTAGAATATATTTTCAAACTCTGAAACTAAATACTAACAAATAATGAAGTGGGGTCTGGCTTCGGTCTACTCTCTGTTTATGGAAGACGGTAACCGTAGATGGTGGTGGTCGGCGCTTCTCCCTGTTCCTAGCTCAACCTGTTTCAACTAAGGTTCTAGGTCAATTTGGGGTGGGTTGATGTTATGGCCTTGGATTGTTGGAACGGGTTGGGTGTTTTGTTGGATGGGTTACCATAATTCTTTGTGAGCTTCCATTTCTGTGCAAGTTCTATACCCTGCTTATATAACTTGGATTGTTGGAATGGGTTGGGTGTTTTGTTGGATGGGTTACCATAATTCTTTGTGAGCTTCCTTTTCTATGCAAGTTCTATACCCTGCTTATATACCTTGGTCAGTTGGTCCAATAGATTTTTAATGCAATTATCTTGTTAAAAAAAATAATAATGAAATAGAAGTTTAATATTTTTTTTTAATAAAAAAAAGAGACCGTGACACTTGAATCTATGATTAATAATTTATAGGAGATTGCATTTTTTAATATATTTTTGTTTAATTTTTGTATAATAAATTTACAAAATTATAATTAAAAATTTTATTTATAAGTGTATATGTAATTTTATATGAAAACTTATTTTATTTTAAATTAATATTTTAGTGAAATAATCAAATAATAATTAAGGTAATTATTATGAGATTAGATAAGATAAATACTTATTAATTATAAATATAAATATTATGAAATTTATTTTCATAAAAATAGTTTATATAAGATTTTTTCTTTTCAAAAAAAGAAATTATAAGTTAATATTTCACTAAAAATAAATATTTAAAAAAAGTCATAACTAAACAAATTTATTATATATAAATATTCTAGTGAAAATTAGCAAATAATAATTTGTAAATTTCAGATCGCAAAACCAATTTGAAATGTCCTGTTCATCCTCAACAGAGTTTTAATGTAATTATATTAATATTATTAATTGTGTACATTGATTTTGTTGAAATTTTTATAATGACGATATCCAAATTAACACTACATGAGAGAATCCAATCCAAAAATTGTCAGACGAACATAAGGCTAAATTAATGATAGGGGCCAATCCATTATTATATTAATTACACCATAAAAAGAGGGATGAAGATTACCGTGGAAACACAGCCACGACCAATCACTAGTGATAATGTTGAAAGTGATTTAGGAGAGTTCATTGTTTTATAGGAAATTGTTAGTATTTTGTAAATTTTAAGATTTCATTTGTTTAGCAGAATATATTTTCTTGAAAAATATCTTTTTCTATTTTTTTAGTATTTGAGAAATTTAGAAAAATAAGTCTATGAAAAATATTATTTTAATAAAAAAATTAAATTATTTTAAAGAAAAATTGACTCTCTTTTTAAAAGAAAATTTTATTTTATTGACATCAATAATTTTATTAAAATACAAAAATATTTATACATATATATAATATAAATATATTATTTATTTAATATTATAACTAAATAAAAAAATTTATAAAAAATATTTTTTCAAAAAATAATTTTTTATAAAAATATTTTTAATATATAAATATTTTTGGTAAAACAAATAAATGTTAAATTTAGAAATTTGGGAGAAAATCTTTTGGAAATCAACTTGTGAAACTCAATGGATGCCAGCCCAACCCACAAGGGCCAAGGCCTTGACCAATGCATATACTTAACCCCCTTAAAGCCAACCATCTGCGTCATATGGCGACATTTTAAACGCTTTTATTAAGCTTGGTGACAAATGACAAATCCTTGTAAAGCCTTTTTTAATGTTTAGCTTATATACAAAAAGTTGAGATATTAAAGTCGATGGGAAATAAAGATGAAAAAAAGGTAGACAAGAACATAAAAGAATTTTAAAAGGGGAAAATAAATAAAAAATGGAAAATATTATGTGAGGTCCATAAAATAATTTTCTCTTAAATTTAAATAGAAATTAGATGTAAAATAAAAACGTTCAACTTATGTTTCATAATTATTTATTTTAATTGATAAAATAGATATTTTACTATTAATTAGAAATTATTTTTCTCTGTTATTTTTCTTTTTATCTTAATATCTAAATAAGCAAAAGAAAAATTACTTTCATTCACTTATACTTTATTTCCTTATTTTCTTCCCTTTAAAATATTTTTCAACATGGTGTTTAGCCAGCCGCGAACTAGGAAGCTAAGTTTTTGAAGGTATTAATAAATAATAATTATCATTCACTATTGCTCGACCAAAGTTGCTTGTGAGTTCTCTGTTTTGGCAAATTCTTTCTGAACCCAACCGCTAGTTTCAGCCCACGAAAATTGGAAGAATGGGTAAAGTCTTCCAAGCTATAATATCTTGGAGAAAATTAACCAGAGAATACACTTATGTCGTGGGAGACTTGGACTAATTCTGGTTTGGAATGTAGAATTTTGTAATAATTTAATTCAATTGATTTTTTTTATTAATTCTCATTTAGAATAAAAGAATTAATTTTTTTAATTTAAACAAAAAATTGTCATTTTAAGCAAATAAAATTTATACATGATTTTGTGATAATCCTTTTAATTTTTTTTTTACAAATGATTTATTCCAAATTAATCCATAATAATTTTAGATTATAGCTTCGGTCTTTAATTCGCTATCCTATCTCTTGCTTCTTGATTTCTTTAGTGAGTCTTTAATTTGCTACATATATTTAAGAGATAAACAATAGGCAGGATCAGGAAATATATGCATCAAAATTAACTTGTCTCACTCTTCATACTAAATGGCACAGAGAAGCTTTTATCTTCAACTTGTTTGCATTATCATCTTGCTTTCGTTTCTCTTGTTTTCATCTGAGTCAGTTCTTTCAGTTACAACTGAACAAGACTCATTCTTCTTGTCTGAGATGTTGTCTGCTAAGCATTCCAAAGTCCCTAAACCCAGTTAGTCATCACTTGAAACTCTTAAATTAAATGCAATCTCATATATATATAATTTCATGCTGATTCTATTATTAAATTGGTGTTGCAGAGGAGAAGAGTAGAGCAGCAAAAATATTTTAAGGAAAGTAAAACTGGAATACCTGATAGACGTTCACCTCCTTCACATAAAGGAGGAGGCGGCTTCTTACGTACTGTTAAAGGTGGTGTCTTCTTCTACCAAGGAAAGGATAGCTTATCAACAAGAATTGGATGCAGTGAAAACTCAAGTTTAGGAGGGGCAACTACAAACCTATAAACCATAAAATGGACACAGAAAATATTCTAGTGTATATATATATTCCAACATTTTTGTTGTTCCTTTAATGTAAGCATGAAAGTGATCCCTTGATGTAAGGATACAAGTTAAGCTATATCTGGAAATAAATATTGGAATTTGAATATCACCTATTATATATATATATATATATACACACACACATACACATTGATTTTGTTGAAATTTTTATAATGATGATGATGTCCAAATTAACACTACATGAGAGAATTCAATCCAAAAATTTTTAGAAGAGTAATTTTATGCATTGGCATTTCCATTTTTTACACAGCTAATTATACAATACATGAAGCACTGATTTTTAGTACTCCCTTAAACATAATTTTTTATTTTTTTCATATTTTCAGAGAATAAGACCTATAATTTTATATATAAAAATCATGTATTTCAGAAATACACAATAATTTCTATCTTTGCACGTCTCCACTTGCACTGAACACTAGTAAAATAATAATGATTAAACCTCTGCCTCTTATCGCACATAAGGCTAAATTAATGATAGGGGCAAATCCATTACAATATTAATTACACTATAAGAGAGGGATAATGAAGATTACCTTGGAAACACAACCACGATTGAAATCACCATCCTCAATTTCACTGTTATATATATATATATATATATATATATAAGATTTTACTAGTTTTGAGAGGTCAAATAATGAGTATTCAAATTAATGGACTTAGTCAAAGGCTTACCCTTATCAATCTTACTATAAGAAAAATGCGGATTAACAACTGATTTTTTACATTGCTAATTTATAAAAATCTATTGCTAAATGATTTAGCAATGAATTTGCAACTGAGTGCTGTATGTTGCAGCGAGTCTCGTTGTTAATTCACTTAGTAATAAATTTTAATTTCTGTTGCAATTAGCAATAGATTTAACAATGGATAATTCCATTGCCAAATACAACAGACAACATTTTCCATTGCTAACTTAATTAACTTAAAAAAATTACAAAAAAAAATCTATTACTATTTGCAATCGATTTATCAATGGACTTTCTGTTGCTAATTGTAATCAATTTATAATGCCTTACAAATTTGATTGTTATTTAACATTATAAATTTTTAATTTTAATATTAAAATTTAAAAATTTAATATAAAAATTTGAAAATTTAATGTTATAACTGATTTATAAATTTTAATTGATACATAAATTGCCATTAATAGTTATTATAGATACATTATAATGAGAGTAAAAAGTATTATTTCCAAAAAAAAATTGTCATGAAAAAATGAATTGAGGGAAATTATATTAATGAAAATGGAAAATAAAAGGTAAATAATAAAAGTGAAGAACATGGATAGAAAAAGTAAGAAACTGAGAGCAATGAGAGAAGAAAATGATAAGAGAAAACAGAAGAAAATGAGATAAAAAAAAAAAAAAGAAAATAATGAGATAATTAGGAAGAAAAGGGAAGAAAGTAATGATAGAAAAGGAAATAGATGGAAAGAAAATAAAAAAAAAATGAAGAAAACTAATAAGAGATTTCAGAAGAAAATGAAAGAGATAGAGAAAAATTAGAGATTTGTGAAGGAAATGAAATAAAGGGAATAAATTGATGATAGAAAATCAATATTAAATGAAGAGCATGAAAGAAAAGGAAGAAGAAATTATATAATTGGGAAGAAAATGAAAGAAGAAAGAAGAAAAAATTGTAACGGAGAGAAGAAAATAAGTGAATGAATGATATAAAAAATTAAAATGTATTATTTTAATAAATTTTTATGTAAATTATTAATAGATTTATCAAAAGATTTAAAATCTATTGCTAAATTTAGGCACCAAAATTCATTCCCCCCCCCCCCCCCCTAAAAATAGCATGAAAGAAAAGGAAGAAGAAATTATATAATTGGGAAGAAAATGAAAGAAGAAAGAAGAAAAAATTGTAACGGAGAGAAGAAAATAAGTGAATGAATGATATAAAAAAGTAAAATGAATTATATGAAGAAATATATATGTAAATTAGTAATAGATTTAGCAACAGATTTAAAATCTATTGCTAAATTTAGGCACCAAAATTCATTCCCCCCCCCCCCCCCAAAAAAAAATAGCAATGGATAAGTATAATTATATATATCTTTAAATTTTTATGGCAAGATTTTTTCGCCCCTAAAAAAAGGATGAAATCCCAAATCCATTGCTAATTATAATTATATACACTTTCAAATTTTTAATGTTTCGGTTTTTCCTTTGTAAAATTAATGACAGATTTTAGAATCCATCACTAATTTGATAAAAAAATTTTAATGATGGCTAATAAAATTTATATAGTTACTTTTTTTTTTAATTTTATGAAAATAGCAACAGATTAGAAACTCCATTACTGCTAGCAATGAATTTTATAAGTTCATTGCAAAATTAAATTTGTTGCTAAATTTATATTTAAATATTTTTACAATGTCAATTTGCAATAAATTTTAACAATGAATGTAAATCCATTGCTATTAGCAACGGATTTAGTAATAAAATTTTGTTTTTATTTTTAAAGTTTTACTTTATATATATATATATTTTTTTTTTTTCTAAAATTGCAACGAAATTAAAAATTGGTCGTAGAATTTATTGCTATTAATAACAGAATAAAATCTTCGCAAAAATTTGTTGTTAATTTGAGTTTTTATTGTAGTGTTCATAAGGAGTATCCAAATTATTTAACTTGGTTAGATGACTACCTTTCACTGGTTTGCCGAATCACAATTAAAATATTTATTAATTGCTTCGTTTGTTAATATATCTTATATATGAAAAATGTTTTTTTATGAAACTTGTTTTCTAAAAAAAATGTTTTTTATGAAAATATTTTTCATTAGTTGGTTGTAATATTAAACTAATAATATGTATCTATATTATGTACATAGTATTTTCATTTTTAATAAGATTATCAAAATTAAAAAATAATTATTTTTCTTAAAAATAAATTAATTTTTTCTTGAATTAAAAAATATTTTCTGTTCACTTATTTTTTTAAATACTCCAAATGTTAGAAAAATATTTTTTAAAACAAATGGAGTCTTAAATAGATATCCAAATTGATTTTCTAAATCAAAGAGTCATTATTGATTATTATATAGAAATAGAATTATTCACTTCAGTCACTTGATAAAGTCAATAAGCAAATAGTCAAATTATCGAATGGTGAATAACCATCCAACGTGCCATAAGAAGAATCAACTATAAAATATAATAGTAAAAGGAGTACTCAGTTGACTATAATACTAAATCTGTAAGCTAAAATCACAAATAGAATACACTCTTCGATAAATGCGAGAAAAAACTGGTAAAAAATGATAAAAATTACTATAATTTTGTTTATAAGGGATGTGTTTTTTGTGTGTTCTCTATAGAAATTAAAAAAAAAAATCATAAAACAACTCTATATATAGGTATTTCTCAAAAAGAAATATATAATAAATTCAACTATCAATTAGCAAAAACCAATATTATTCAATCCAATTTTGATGTTATAAAACAAAAGTGCTTTATAAAATATTTTTTAATGTAAAGTTAGGTTCGACACATTTCATCTTGCATTCTCCTTTCTGTCTTCTGAGTGTTGTTGTCGTCTGAATAGTGTTGGCTGAACAACCTAAAATCCCCTACATCAATTAAGTGTATTTTAGTTTTTATATATATTATTCCTTAAAAGTTCTTTCTTCCGTCTTCTAAAACAACAAAAAAACCTTTTTTTTATTTTACCCTTTATTTATAGATTACGTATACCATTTTTCTTATTTTGAATAATCATTTACTTTGAAATTTCATATTTTTCATATCAGTTCTAATCAACTATCTAATTAGGCTTAAATATAGTTAATAATTTTCTTGTCATTTTTATGAGTGTTTGAACCAATACTTATATTCTCATTATAATAGAGGTGTATTTATATACAACTTATGGAAGAGATATGTATCGGCTAAACTAACTTGTAGGTGCAGAAGTTACAATTACAATTGGATACATATACATCATGATAAACCTTATCACTAGGGGTAAGCAGATTTCGGTTTAGGTCGAAAAATCGAATCTAATCGAGTCAATTCGGTTCAATCGGTTCGATTTTAAAATTCAATCGGTTCGGTTTATAAATTTTGATAATTTTGATTAATTGATTTGGTTCAATTATTTTTATAAAAAATCAAAAGAAATCGAACCGAACCAAAATTACTAATATATATATATATATATATATATATATATATATATATATATATATATATATATATATATATATATATATATCAATGAAACCCTAAGATTTTTGAGTTTTGATTTCTAAGTTTTTTTTTTATGTTTTTGTTATTGAGATTTAATATTGAAAATATGAAATTTTATAAAATTCAGTTTAATCGATTTAAAATCGAACTGAACCGATATTTATCGATTTGGTTCGGTTTGATTTTATCTTAATAATCGATTTGATTCTGTTTTTAAAATTTTTTATTTTTTGTTTTCGGTTTTATCGGTTCTGTTCTGAACCGAACCGACCATTTGCACACCCCCTACTTATCATGCCCCTGCAATTTTAACCCGGAGAGGGTTGAATTGTTAGCTTTGTTTTTAGAAAGTCATGACACTGCCGAGGTAGAGCTTTAGTGAAAATATCAGCGATTTGGTCCTTCGTAGAAATGTAGCGCACCTCAATCTCTTTCTTGGCTACTTTGTCACAGATAAAATGGAAGTCGACTTTTATGTGTTTCATCCTAGCATGAAAGATAGGATTTGTAGATAGGTATGTGGCTCCAACATTGTCACACCAAAGCTTAGGAATGGTTGAAGTTGGAAGAGAAATATCCCGTAATAAGGATTGTAACCATGTGACTTCAGTTGTTGCCACACCAATAGAGCGATACTCAGCTTTGGTGGATGACCTATTGGTTGCTTACGTGATATCCAGGATATCAGATTATTGCCCATGTAGATAGCAAAGCCAGTGATCGATCTCATGTCATCGACATTGCATGCCCAATCTGCGTCCATATAAATATTTATATCCTAATGAGATGACTTGTACGAAGAAGCCCATGCTACTTCGTGGATTGGAGATATCGTAGTATTTGCTTAACAGCCATCCAATGATTTTCAGGAGGGGAGTGAACGGATTGTGAAACTTGATGAACAACAATGAAATATCAGGGTGAGTGAGAGATAAGTACTGGAGGCTGCCAACTACAGTGTGGTACATGGTGGGATCAATAGCTATTGGACCATTCAATGATTGAAGTTTTTCACATGAAACTACTGGAGTAGAAATGTCATTGCAAGTTGACATGTTTGCCTTTTATAGAAGATCATTGATGTATTTCGTTTGAGTGAGAAGTAATCTAGACTATGTTCTCATTGCTTCAATGCCCAGAAAGTAATCAAGAGCCCCCAAGTCTTTTAACATAAACTCACCACTTAGAGAATCAATAAGTTGTTAAAGAAATGTGGAGTCACTACCTGTGAGAATGAGGTTGTCTACATAGACAAGACAAAAGGCATGCACACTGTTGGACTTGTAATAAAACAAAGAAGAATCTGTAGATGAACATTAGAGCCACGAGTTTGAAGTGTCCCTGCTAGACATTTGTACCATTGGCGAGGGGCTTGTCAAAGGCCATAAAAGGAGCGACGAAGCTTGCAAATGTGTAATGGCTTGTCCTTGTCAACAAAACTTGGAGGTTGATCCATAAATACCTCAGTTTCCAAGTCACCATGGATGAAAGCATTGCTTACATCTAACTATTTAATGGACCAGTTTTGAGTGATAGCATGAGAGAGGATCAAACGAATAATTGCTGGTTTCACAACTAGCGAGAATGTCTTAAGGAAATCCACTCTAGGTCGTTGGTGGTACCCTTTTGCGATAAGTCAAGCATTCAACTTATCAACGGTGCCATCTGTTATGTGCTTAACTCGAAAAATCCATTTGCACCCTAATATGTTTTTGCCATTTCTCTCAGAACCAGCTCCCATGTTCCAGTTTGTAATAATGCATTGATATTGGCTTGCATGAAATCACACCATTCTTGATGTTGTATAGCTTTGCTATAACAGGTTGGTGCTTCAACAATTGGTACTTGAGTAGTGAAGAGCCGAGGTTTTAAGCTCCCTGTTTGACTTTGGGTAGTCATGCTATGTGTTTGAGAAGGTAATGGTGGTTGGGTTGGAGATGAGGTTAGGTCCACAATAAGTGACAATCCATTGTTTTGTGAGGAAGAAAGTGGTGTTAGGTTTCTTGATATTATGGATGGTGAAGAGGTAGTCGGTAGTGGACTTTAGGGTGAATTATTTAGTGCATGGGATAGAGACGTAGGTGATGATGGGATAGGTATAATTGCATGTGAAGGTGGTAAAGAGGTGTCCATATGAGGAAAAGCCAGCTGTGAGATAGTTGAGGGATGTGGGCCAAGGATACCATTATAAGTGGGAGACAAATTTGACATGGGTTGGTAGGGTGCAACAGGAGGTGGCAAGTGAACATTATGTTGTCGTAACCTTGGTTCGGTAGAGGGAGAGCCAATTTTGTCCTTACATGCACAGGTAAATAACTGCTCATAGAAAAAGACATGGCATGAGATAAAGGTTTTCCCAGTAGAAGTATCCTGGCAGATATAACCCTTATGAATTTTGCTATAACCCAGGGACACACATTGTTTAGATTTTGGGTCCAATTATTTTTAGTGTACGGCTTTAACCAAGGGTAGCAAAGGCAGCCAAAGACTTTTAATTCATTGTAATTTGGTGGTGATTTGAACAAAATTTCATAGGGTGTATGCGGCTTGATATGAACAAATGGTGTTCGATTAATAGTATATACAGCAGTAGCAAAAGCAAAAGTCCAATAATTAATAGGAACACTAGCATGATGCAATAACGCTCGTCCAGTTTCAACAATATGTCGATGCTTCCTTTCAGCACAACCTTTTGATCATGAGTATAAGGACAGGATACACGTTGGCTAATTCCATTTTCTTTGAGATATTTAGTTAAAGCCTGAAATTCACACCCCCCCCCCCCACCCCACAAAAAAATCTGCCTAGAAACTTTTAATGGGATAACCAAAATATTTTTAAATCAATTTCTGAAATCAAATAAAGACAGGAAGAACATCAGATTTACGTTTCAAAAAATATATCCAAGAATACTTGCTAAAATGATCACAAAATAGAACATAATAATGAAATCCATCAACAGAAGGAACAGCGAAAGGTCCCCAAACATCGAAACAAATTAATTCTAATGGTTGAGACACTTTAGATAAAGAACTAACAAATGGTAGCTTATGTATTTTACTAATATTGCAAGCATGACAAGGAAAATCAGAGGACTTATTAGAGACTGCTAACTTATGACTAGACAAAAGACAACTAACAGGATGATCATTGGCATGAGCAAGATGAGCATGCCAAGTACTAAATGTCACCAAATTTGCCCTAGGAGAATGGGAAGACGATAATTGCAATGGAAGAGTATAGAGATTGTTGTCACTCTGGCCGTGGTAAAGTACCTGCTTCATGGAGATATCCTTGATAACAAAGAAAGTGGGAAAGAATTCAATAGACACATTATTTTGTGAAGTGAAAGCATCAATAGATAAAAGATTTCGATGACATCAGGAGAACATAAAATATTATTACGAATAAAAGAGGCATTTTTAGTAGACATGATAGATTGACCAGAGTTTAAGATAGGAATTGTTGTACCATTACCAATCACGATGTCATTTGTGTAACACCCCCTTACCCGATCTACCGTGGTAATGAGCAAAGAAATGTCACATCCTGTGCTAAAGCACTTAATCTTATCCTATTCAATTGATGATCAATTTAGTTCTATTATAATTTAATTAAGGGAATTTTAAATGGAAAATTACAAGAGTTTCCCCGTATTTTTAACATTTTACTTGTTAAAGAATTGACCTGTTTCAAAAAAATATCTATATGGGAAAATCTCAAATATACAACAATTTCAAATCACAACTTGTATTTCCTTATCTCTTCACATCCATTTCTATACATAAATTTTCTTTGTTACAAGTGTACATTTATCATACATCTCAAAATTTAATTACAAACTTTGTATTTAATTATAATACATATGATCATGCACTACTGTGGGTCAATGATCTCTACAAGAATGATGTGCGAAGGTGACAATGACCACTACTGCAGAACAGTCCAAAATCCCTGTCCAAACTCTATTGGGTCCTATCGCCTCGCTTAGAGCTGCGCGAGGAGAAACTATCGCGCTAAGCATTTCTGCTTAGTGATGCACTAACATAATAAAAGTATAATATACAAACAAGATAATTTTCATACTTGTATGAAATAAGGAAAATGCACATTTAAATATTAATAAATCATTTAAAAGAATATAGAATTTATAACATTAAAATTTTGTGGTCATTTCATTTGCTTAACTACATAACTATTTTGGATACCTTTTTCACAATATTTTTCTCTCGTTTTCTCATATCTCTATATTTTCACGATCTTTGGAAATATTTATTTTAATAGGATCTTTCCTTTTCTTTATTTCGATAATCAACTTTCGTAATTTCTTTCAGTGCCCAGAGTAACCTTTAATAGGACTGCTTGAACTGTATACGTGAGTTTTACTAGCACTGGACACTCGGTGCCTCAAGTCGTCATACCATCGGACACATCGGTACCTACCAGGTATGCAATATAATTGGTCATAAAAGCCATGGAAATAATTATATCAGACACTCGGTGCCTGCCAATGATTATTCAAAGCAATCATGAATAAGGGATAACCATATCAGACACTCGGTGCTTGCCAATGGTATTTGGGCATAGGAGCCATGGACAGTACTGCTAATCTCGTCTCTTCTTGGCATGCCAATCTATCCAACCCTTATCTTCTTTGTCAGGCATGCTCAAAGCTAATTTATTATCATTAGCAATTCAATGTTCTCATTATTTCATCATTTCATTATCATTCTTTCGTCATTCCATCATCATCTCATTCATCACGGAAACATAGGCCCCAATCACAATTTCACATTTTAAGCAATTATGCTTACATTTTATAAATTTCAGATTTGGTACCTCAAATTCCTTAATAAATTTGGCTAAGGTACAACAAGAATTAGGTTATACCTTCTCTATGAGAATTATAGATCTATGTCTTATGTTTATTTTGGCTTTGGAATCATTCAATTTGCATTTGTGTAGCTTCAATTATGATCATTTTGCCAAAGCGTGCAGTGACCAATTCTCGATTTTGTGTCACTTTGGAATCTAAGCGATTTGGACTCACTTTATCAAGCAAATTTAGATAGGTTACAGTCATAATTTATCATTATGGTCTTCATATGAATTGTCCCCTGTATCTCAGGATTACACAGGTTCAAAAATTACTCAATTTGAAGTTTTGTAGAGTAAATTATGCTCAATTTAGTGCATACTGTTCATTTGGTCATTTTTTAGGATTTCAGTTTTGCATTGCCAGATTCCAGCCCTAATTCAGGTATCTTCTAGTTAGTTTCAAATCAAACATTCTTATGAAAATTTTAGTATATTGTCTTATCCTTAAATTGCCTTTGGTTCACATCAATTGGAGTTATGTAGCTCAGTTATAAGCATTTAATCTCACTGGACTCAAGCTGTCTAGACTCACACTTAATACACAATATCAATTAATTTAATTTTTTCACCATATTATTAATGTTTCTCAACAAATACACATCAAATAATCATAATACAAGCATAATAGCATTAAATAGGCTTCATACAATGAAAATCTTGATTGTATAAAACCCTAACTTAATTAGCAATAGTTTTCAAAATTCATGGAATTTCTTAGCTCTAACCTTGATTACAAGTCCTAATCAACCTCAATCAACGTTCAATTCACTAAAACCTTAACTCTCCTTCTTGTTCTCCCCCAAACTGAAATCCCTTCCTTCAATAACATCCATAATTTCAATCAATATTCATAGTAATCTCCATAATCAAACTTGAATTCTATTAATTCACAACTAACTAAACTTAAATCATAACTTACCTCAATTGGTCAATAATTCTTCTTCACTAATCTTCCAAATTTCTTAGAGTCCTTGCTTGATTTCTTTAAACCAAAGTTTAATATAAGGTTTTCTCTTAATTTCCTATAAACTTGTATTCTCTTAATTTTCTATAAAAATTATGGAGGAAATTCATGTGTTTAAAACTTGAAAAATGAAGCTTTAATAGAGGAAAAGAGAGAGAGATGGACGGCAAAGAGATGGGAACAAGAAGATGATGAAGATGAGATGATGGTGGTGGTGAGGTGTATTAATGAGGTGTCCCCTTAATTAATATTCTTGTCTTATTTGTTGCAAAATATCTAAATAAATATAATTCTAATTCTAATTCTAATTATTACAATTCAACAATTCCATTTATGTCCCCATTAAATTTTCGTACTCCTTTCAATTAATTAAATCCCATTCCAATACATCAATCTCACTTAATTTAATTGACATTTTGGTCAAAAGTTAACTCTTTAAGTGAATTAACCAAATTGCCCTTCATCGGATTATAGTTCATTTTTTTCAATAATACCGATTAAGTCCATAACCCGATAGTCACTTCGGCTTTTATTATGTCTATCTTAATTAATTTTCTTCTCATTTTTAGTCCTCGAGCTGGCTTTAAATAATACTATTCACAGAACGGTAATAGTACTATTCAGAGCTCGAAATTCTCGGGACGTTACAATTTGTGCCTTGATGGGGAACAGGATGAGCAATATTTCCAGCATTGTTTGTAAGGTGGAAGTTGGCTTTGGAAGTTTGCGGTGCTGAGGTGGTTGAAGAGGCCAGGTAGTTTGTCAGTTGACATATGCTAGAGGTAGTGTTGGTTTGCTTTGGTGAGGGGCATTTGCTTGCAACATGACCTTGTCCCCAACAGTTATAACAAATAATATTTGGGTTTGAAGCCGAAGAGGAGTTTTGTTGGGAGCATCCATGTCCTCGGCCAGAATTGTAGTTTAAGGAGGTACCACCCTGATGAAAGGATTTAGTAGCAAATTGTGTCATGGGTTGAATGGAGTTTGAAACGGTCAAAGAATCCAATTTTAACTGAGTTTCCTCACTTAGTGAAAAAGTGTATAGATCATTATAATAGAGAGGAACATTGCGAGCTTCAATAGCTCTAACAAATGGTCAGTACTTAGAACCAAGACCATCTAAGATATCAGTCACAAGATTTTCTTCAGTAATAGGAGATTGTAATGTGGCTAGCTGAACAAAAATTTGCTTAGCTCACCTCATGTAAGCATCAATGCTATCAGATCCTTTGGAAAGATGCTTCAACTATTTGCGCAATTGTATAATTTGTGTGCGCGATCCGGTAGAGAAGATGGTTGCCAATTTGTTCCAAGCGTCCCTAGCAGTAGAAGAACCAACTATTTAAGACAGCAACAGCTCTAAAATAAAGAAAAATAACTAACTCAAAACAATTTGATAGTGTCTATACCATGGAATATAAGCTGGATTTGGTTCACTATCAATGGTTATTGGTGGTGGTTCAAAAGTAGGAGAGATATGACTTGCATGATTATACCCATTAAGTAAGGGAAAAATATGTGCTTTCCACAAAATATAGTTGGAGGGAGTAAGTTTTACTATGAAAAACTGAGAGACATTTGGTATGGACTGAGAGAAGGAAGAAGATGCAGAGGAATTAATTAGGTTTTGCTCAGTGGCCATCACAGAAGGAGCCACAAGGCTCTGATACCATATGAGTGTTTGAACCAAGACTTATCTTCTCATTATAATAGAGGTGTATTTATATACAACTTATGGAAGAGATATGTATCGACTAAACTAACTTGTAGGTGCAGGAGTTCTAATTACAATTGGATGCTGAGTTATAATTACAATTGGTTATCACTTTTTGCCTCAAGTGTGGATGGTGAGGAGCATCGAAATTTTGCTGAAAATAAGGATGATGCAATTGGAAGTAAATCAAGATCAGGCCATCACTAGTGCTTCATTCCATCGAGCCACAAGAATTTGGTTCTCATAAATAATTAATTAATGGAGATGAGATAGAGATAACAGTGGTTGAGTGATCCAAGGTTTAGTGGTTGCTCTCTAAAGAGAATTTCTTGGTTGCATCTCTAGTGTCTCATGTCGATCGCCTAGTGGTCACTTACCCTTAAAATTATATGAGAGTGAGAAGTCGTGAGCTCTATGTGCACCACCCTCCATTGGCTGCTACTGATGAATCTAGGTTGTGAGAATTTGGAGGTCGAGACATCAAGGGAAGGAAGCCTTGGTTTTGGTTAAAACGCTTTGTTCTTTTCGGCGATTTTTGGTTTTTGGCACGTCTGGGGTTGCCTGCTTATTGGGGTGGCCTCTCCCTACTACCGGAGTTACAAATGGTGGAAGGAGCATGGCTGTCCTCTAGCTTCCGTAGCTTAGGGTTTTTTTTTTTTTTTTTTGCCTATGGCCTTTTCTGCGTTAAACTAGGGATGATGGGCCTTACATGCCCCTTTCTATGTTTTAAACATTAGAGTTAACTTGTGCTTTTGAGCCTTGGGCCATGTTTATATCTTTTAATGAATTTTATCTTTGAAAAAAGAAATAACAAGATAATATTGAAAATAGTGGTGCTGAATAAAAAAACAAAATATTTCTAGTTCCCAATACCAAAAATCAATAAAGGGTTGTGTAATTGAAGTTTGATTCCAAAAATCAATAATGGACTCTGCATTTTTTAACCCCTGCTTGGAGTATTTTTCTTTTTCCTTTTTATTTAATAAAAGAGTTACTTCAACTAATTATATCAATTATCTTTATTGAATATTTTTAAACAATTTTGTTTTATTATAACTAATATCTTCTTAAATGCATGTCAAAATTATAATTTTTTTATTCAAATAATTCATGAAATATTTCATTTAGATGAACGGTAATGTAGGTTATATTTTTTTTTTCCGATCAAGGAAATGGAAACTTCAACTTATATCTGTTGACGTTCAATTGCAAGAAAATATGTGCGTATAAATGTATGAAAGTTGTGTAAGTGCTTGCAATTGCAAGTGATCAATGTGAAACTGGTTGATATGATACTCAATGTCAACGGGAAAGGAAAGGAATCAGCCAAGAAATTTTGGGATAGAACGTTTCTATTAAAATTTAATTAAAAATTGATTATATTACATTATATCATTTGTTTATTAGATATGGCTGGAGAAGAGAGAAAGAGAAGAAGGCAATGGAGAAAGACTTTTTTTTTTTTTTTAAAGGAAAAAAAATAGATAAAGCAGTAGGGGTGAGCATTCAGTTCGAATCGAATTGAATCGAATCAAATTAAATTAAATTATAAAAATTGAATTACATATTTTAGAAATTGAACCGAATCGAAATTGATAAAAAATTGAATCAAATCGAACCGCTTTATTTCGATTCGATTCGGTTCAAACCGATCGATTTTGATTTTTGATTAATTTTTTTAATTTAGACTTAATTTTCAAGTTATTTGATCTAATTTTGACTTTGGTTTAAACCTAATAAGCATTAATCAATGAAATTAAACAATTTATATATATAATTAAATATAATTCATAAATTCCTCATAAAAATAAATTAATTCAAAAATTGATTTGGTTTAATTTGATTATATTTGAATATATACAATTACTATTTAGTTTCGTTCAGTTTAATCGATTTTTTCTCTTCAAAATCAAATCGAACCGAAATAACCGAAATTTTTATAATATAAAATCAAACCAAACCAATTAAAATTTAAAATCAAACTGATTAAACCGAGTTAATTTGATTCAATTCGATTTTTTAGTTTGAACCAAAATCTACTTACCCCTATATAGCAGAAATATTAGCAAAGGTTGAAAAAGAAAAGGAACGGTGAGGGAATAGTAAAGGGACATGCAGTGTCGTTTCCTTGTTGATGAAGTGAAGGGATATAGGGGTGCAATTTTGCAACTGGTGGTTGTGGTGCCCTCTTCTGGGGTAGGTTGGATTTGAAATAATTATAGAATAAAGCAATGATTCATGTATATAATTCTACTTGAAATATCAAATCAATAATAACAAATAAATAAATGCATAAAGATAAATCTTAAAAATTTATAAATCTTAAATAATTATTTTTTTAAATATATATATATATATATATAAGGTGCGTTAAGTATGCATATTATATATAATTAAATGAAAAAGTGATTTCTAAACATTAAACATGCAAATACATATACATATATATTTATTTTGTATTATATTTGTATTTATCAAAATAAAGAAATTATATTTTTCTTTTAATCTATATAATTAAAGCTTTTAATTAATGTATTATTATTAATTATTGAGCTAACAAATATTATTAATTTCTTAAGAAAAAATTAAAAATTTGATAAAAACCACTTTTACCATTAAACTATAAATATCTTAATGATTTTAATTTATTAATTATATATATTAATATGTTTATTTTTTAATTATTATTTTTAATTAAATTTGTATTTAAAAAATATGTAAGTACTATAATAAATATAATAAAAATTGATTATATAATATAATATGTCATTAATTCTTTATTATAGTGAAGTATTTATATGATGAATTGAAAATTTAAATTCTATAAGATAAATTAAAAAAATAATTTGTAAAAAAATAAAGAAAGTGATGTCCTTTTTTGTAGGACTTGAGAGGTAATGTTTTCCTGTAAAAGACAATTCTCCTTCCTTGACATTTCAAGTAAAAAATGGAGTTCAAATACAGGCCTGCTAGTTATAGTTTATTTTTTTTAATTATATTTATTTAAATAATTTTTATTATCTTTAGTAATTTAAAGAAATTTCATTTATGTTATAATAGTAAATAAATATTATATTATTAAAGACAAATAAATGCATTTATATTAATTAATAATGAATGATATGAAGAAATTAATATATAATGATAATTTATTTTTAGAAAATATTATTGGAGACAAATTTATTTGATTATAAAAGTAGATTTAGAAATTTTAGTATAAACAATTAAGATCACTTTAATTTGTTTTTAAAAATAAATTTAGAGGCAAATAATATAGTCTGTTAAAAAGTAAAGGGAGACTTTTTTTTATCTCTATAAGTTACTAATATAGATAAATATATTTATTTCTAAAGATTAAATTAATGTCAAATATATATTTATCTCTATATTTATCTTCAATTACATTTAGGAATAGCAGTAAATAAAATAAATAATTATTTGTCTTTAAAAATATAGAGACAAATAAATAGCTTTTTGAGTTAAAATTTTTAGTCTCAATATAATAATTTTAGCGTAATGAGGATTATTTCATCATTTCTAAATTTCAATTTGTATCATAAAAATACTTAAATTTCAATTTAATACTACTCAAAGTCCCTCCAACTAGATATGCCTAGATGGATTAGACATAATAAAAAATAAATTAGAGTTTGATTTGTTCAAAAAAAAAAAAAAAAAAATAGATGAAATGAAAGAATAATCAATAATGTTTCGACCATACTTAGAGAAACTTTTTTTTTTTTCAAATGTTAAAAGCGAAATCTAGTCAGGGAGTACTCAACAAAATCTAGTCATATCTATATCAGTTTTGAGTACTCAACAAAATCTAGTCAGGGAGATTTTGTGTGATATTAAATTAAGATTCAAGTATTTTTGAGATACAATTTGAAGTTGTAAGACCAACAGAACAACCTTTATGGGAGGAGAATAAAATATTAAGTCATTATAAATTAATATATAAATAATTATAATGTTATTTAAAAAATTATTTAATAATTATAATATTTTGGGATAATCTATAAATTGATTTTGTCATTTCAAATAAATTATCTTTCATTCATGGAATTACAAAGATATTATATAATATCTTCAAATGCTTACTTGTTTTTCTATAAAATCTTGGAATGAGATGTTGAAAAAGAAAATATATTGTCATCAAGTAGAACAAATATTAGAAAAAAAAAAACTTCGTACTATATTCATGAACTTATATGAATTTTTTTTTTAAAAAAAAGGAGAAAAACGTCTTTATAGGTCAAAATTACAAATTTTTATTCAATTAATTCATGAAATATTTCATTTAAATGAATGGTAATGTAGGTTATAATTTTTTTTCCCGATAAAGGAAATGGAAACTTCAACTTATATTTCTGTTGACATTCAATTGGAAGAAAATGTGCTATAAAAGTATGAAAGTTGTGTGAGTGCTTGCAGTTGCAAGTGATCAATGTGAAACTGCTTGATTTGATGCTAAATGTCAATGGGTGAGGATAGGAATCAGCCAAGAAATTTTGGGGTAGAAAATTTCTATTAAAATTTAATTAAAAATTAATTAAATTACATTGTATTATTGCCTATCAAATGTTGCATTTGTTTATTAGATATGGCTGGAGAAGAGAGAAGGAGAAGAAGACATGGAGAAAGGGATTTTTTTTTAAGAAAAAAAAATAGCAGAAATATTAACAAGGTTGAAAAAAGAAAAGGAGCGATGAGGGAATGGTAAAGGGAGTGTCGTTTCCTTATTGGTGAAGGAAGGGATATAGGGGGCAATTTCGCAACTGGTGGCTGTGGTGCCTCTGTTGTGGTGGGTGGATTTAGAATAATTATAGAATAAAGCAGTGATTTATTTAGACAATTCTACATAAAAAAATAAATTAATAATAAATAAATATGTAAAGATATATTCTAAAAATCTATAAATACTAAATAATTATTTTCTTTTTAAAAAGTCAACAACTACATATGTGTATGTGCCCATCTATATATAAGTACGTTATATAAAATAATATGTAAATTATACGGTGATTAATTTTATTCTCTATTTCTCAATTTTGAGAGTTATTTTATTATTATTTTTAAATTTTAATTTATATTATAAAAATATTTAAATTTTAGTTTAATACTACATGAAATACCTTTAATTATAGACATGCCTAAATGGATTAGATGCAATAAAAAATAATTCAAAGTTTGATATGTTAAAAAATAAAGAAAAATTAGATGAAAGGAAAGAGTAATTAATAATGTTTCAACTATAATTAGAAAGACTTTTTTCTCCACACGTCAAAGAAGATTGTCACAAGAAGATTGTCACAAGGCCACATCCTGGCCCGGATAGTAGTCCCGTGCGGCATCTAGACTTCCACTCAATTTAGGCCAGCCTACTCGTATTCAAGGACCTTTCCCCTTATAGAGGATTTCCAATATCCTTATCGAGGGTCTCCCACGTATTTAGCCCAGTCATTGAGCACTGGTATTCCTTGTAGCACGATGTCGCCCTTCATCGTGTACATCTATAAGCATCTTCCGAAAGTATAGCAATAAGCAGCATCCGACCGTATGGCTGAATCCAAAGCCAATGTATAATATTTGTTCCCCTATACCGAGTAGCATCATTGACCCTTATACCGAGTAGCATCGTCGGCCTTATATAGAAACCTTGGACCTAGGAGAGACGCGCATTACAAGCAGTATCTTTCATTGTGTCTAATCCACCGACTCATGTTTAGACTAATTTTTTATTGGAGTACTCAACAAAATTTAGTCATAAAGATTTTGTGTGATATTAAATTAAGATTTAAGTATTTTTGATATACAAATTTAAATTGAGGAAAGATAATAAAATAATATTAAAATTGTGAGATAGTTAATAAAATATTAAGTCATTCTAAATTAATATATAAATAATTATAATTTTTAATTAAAAATTATTTAATAATTATAATATTTTGAGATGATCTGATTTGTTGTTTCAAATAAATTATTCTTTATACATGAAATTAAAAAAATATTATATAATTTCTTCAAATGCTTACTTGTTTTTCTATAAAATTTTGAGAATGAGACGTTGAAAAAGAAAATATATTCTCATCAAGTAGAACACATAAAAAAAAAAAAAAAACTGTGTACTATATTCTTGAACTTATTTTAATTTTTTTTTTTCTAAAAAAGATAAAAACGTCTTAATATGTAAATGACGAGGTGTATGCGGGGTGGAAGGTAAAGGTTTTTTTAATAAATTCAGTGATATAAATGGTCTCTAGATTTCGTATTCAATTTTGAAGTGCATTATTAAAAAAATAATAATAAATTTCACATATCTGTTATCCTAATTATATATCCATTTTATACCAAAAATTGAACGAGCAAATTATTTCCAATAACATTTTCAATATACTATAATATTAAATGTACCGCTTTACCTCCATGGAATAATAGAATATAATAAAGTCCAGTTTTGACAGCCTGTATAAAAAATAAATAATATAATATATCCGAAGGCAGTCGTCAAAGCATTTCTCATGCATTTTCCATCTTGGTGGGTGCTTCGCGAGCTGCTGGTTGAGCTCCACCCCATTACGGAACGAGGAAAAGCTGTATATCTTCCGATTGTAAGAAGGCGACAAGTAATTTCTCTCTAATTCACGATTTCATTGTTATCCTCTAGCCTATATATACACATGCAGAAAAGAGAGAAGCTATACACATTTATCTTCTTTAAGTGAATTTCTTTTAAAGAAAATGGTTGGCTGTAGTTGCAGGGAGTTGCTTATTGTTTCTATGATCTTGCTTTTACTTATGTTTCCTCCATTGGAAACAGTTATGGCTGATGATCAAACCAAAGTTGTCAATCCCAGTGAGTGAGAGTTAAATTTTTTTTTTCAGTTTGTTAAATATTTAACCGTTAATGTATTTAACATGAGTTCTTACATATATTTATCGTTTTCTTTTTTCAGGAGAGAAGAAGAGTGAAAGGCATGAAAATTTAAAGGAAAATAAAATAAATACTGGTAAGCATGATTCACCACCAGCTGGTCATTACAGTAGGGGTGATAGTCATTTGTCTCGGCAAGGTAGAAAGCTGTGGAATTGAATGCTATTTATACACACCGACCATCAACAAGTTAAGCTCTTCAATGTAGTGTATATGTATATTTATAAAGACAGCAAGGCTTAATTATTAGTCAGTTTTTATTTATGTGATAATGAAGTTGTATTTAGAATAATGAAAAATAAATAAAATAAAAATAAGAATGACCTTGCTTATATATATTATATATATAAAGATCATCCCACTTTGATATATAGCAGGGAGGTGTTAATTTTAAAATTATAGCCTGGATTTATCATGGTTTCCACTTAATTTCCACAAGTAGGTGCTTTGATAATGCAAGAGCCTGGGAAATGGTTAGCGGCATGAGCCCATTTCCATCACGCAAGACACTTTGATACATTTGCCATCAATTTGTGTTTTGAGTAAAACTATACTTTCTATAATTGAGTTGGATACCCACATGCGAGGACTCACACACACACACGGAGTAACGTTGGGAAGTTGGAGGTGAGGTCGTCGATCTTCTGTTGGTTGAACAAAGATGGTTCAGGAGGAGGAAAATAAGAGGAGTGAAAACCTTTTCTCTTTGGATGAGGGTTTGTAATGGGTTTGTTCGGCATTCATTTGGATAGGTCTGGCTTTTATAGGTATATGTTTTTCATTAAAGCCATTTTCATACGGCAAATCTACCATATATTGTTTTCGATTCGAAAGCATTTGGTAAACAGAACAAATTTCTTTTTCAATTTTAGTTTTAAACTTAGAAATTTTCCTTTTACCAAGTCATTTTATAATTGGTTTTCAATTCTTTTCAAAGAAATATCTTGCTGTAAAGTGCAAGTGTTGCTTTTTCCTTTCTATTAAAACATTAATCTCATTATTATAAATGGAATAAGCTTTTATAATATTGAGATCCCTTGCTTTAGTTTTGTAACAAAAGGAAAACAAGAGTTTATTGAAGTGTTCGATTCTTCTTTTGTAAGAGGTTTAATTCCAATTTGAATTACACCTATGTGGATATATTTGTATTATTTTCACGATATTTTTGTAAAGATTTTTGAGACGTAAGAGAAACAGTCTCAAAGGTTTTGAAATCAAGATCTCGCTCTTGATTTTGGTTGTGAAATCGGTTTTGAAAAACTTAAGTTTTGTAGTCGATAGATTTGATCTTTTTTATACTTTTGGAATTTCCCAATTATCTATACACTTTTTGAAATTTTTGATTATAATTTCTTCTTTATTAACTAAGCAAGAAGGTAGATTCACTTCCCGCCTTACCCTACCTCTACCTCACTTATAAAACCTTGTAACTTCCTTGTAGTAGATCCTAGGAAACTCACGTGTTGAGCAACCTTTATCGTCCTACCTAGAATTACATCTCCAAAATATTTGTACAAACTTTCAAAGTTTATAAAATTTTGAAGTAAGTATTTTACAAATTTCTTACAAAATTACAAATCTTTCTTGCATGCATATGGTAGTTCAACCGCCTATCTTGCATAAATATATATACATATATTTATAAGCATAGCTCTCTTGCTTATTGAGTATATATATATTATATTTAAATTTCATTTGAATATTTCCTTTCTTGTATATTTTGTTTATTTCTTTAATTATTTGTTTATTTTTCAAGATTTAGAGGGTAGTTTCTACCTGTTAGCTTATCCTCTCGATCCATGTGTCCTTGGTATTAGAGAGGTTGGTAAAATGATCTTAAGGTGATATTTGTTAATACTTAGGTGTTGAGATGATGTTTACATTGGTGGTTTTGAGAAAGTAGAAATTTTCGACTTCTCGATGAACTCTATTTCCCAAGAACCTAGCTACTTCACATTTAGATTTTGTAATCCGATCAATAACATTCCCCATTTAAATAGCTTTCTTGGATCTAGAAATCTAATTCGGATATCAGTCTTTGGAAATGAGGAATCTGAAATCTAGTGTGTTCATAATTTGGATAGCAAAGAGGAGTCCTTTGAGAGTGCTCAAGGTGCCCTACCTCTACCTCACTTATAAAACCTTGTAACTTCCTTGTAGTAGATCCTAGGAAGCTCATGTGTTGAGCAACCTTTATCGTCCTACTGTAATTACATCTCCAAAACCTCTGTACAAACTTTCAAAGTTTATAAAATTTTGAAGTAAGTATTTTACAGATTTCTTACAAAATTACAAATCTTTCTTGCATGCATATGGCTGGTTTAACCGCATATCTTGCATAAATATATGTATATATATTCATAACGGATCTAGCTCGCACTTTATTGAGTATATATATATAGGATTTTACTAGCTTTGAGAGGATAAATAATGAGCATTCAAATTAATCGACTTAGTCAAAGGCTTACCTTTATCGATCTTACTATAAGAAAAATGCGGATTAGCAATAGATTTTTTACATTGCTAATTTATAAAAATCCATTGCTAAATGATTTAGCAACGGTTTGTAACCGATTGTTGTCCGGCAATGAGCCTCGTTGCTAATTCTCTTAGTAATAGATTTTAATTTCTCTGCAATTAGCAGTTTAACAATGAATAATTCC